>NW_007111103.1:0-733 GCF_000164805.1 Carlito syrichta
GACTGTAGAGATCATAAGGTTCATTGCCTATGGCATTTTGCTCCATTTAATATAATCACACATCCAAATATTCAATTGTATAGTATCAAAATGCCTGTTTGAGGTTTTGGCCTGAGTTTTTCATTAAAACGGCCTTCATTGTTCAACCTATTTGAATTAATTGATTGGTAATCATTTATGATTTCATTTACCCATTTCATAGGGTCCTAACATTACAGAATGGGAGGCTCTTTGCAAGTGAGGAGGGTCTCCTTCTTTCAAACTGTTTTCTTTCTACTTGTTTAAGGGACTAAAATAGGTAGACAATTATATTTGCTAAATATATCAACAAGATTTAATTCATTCTGAGACAAATTAGGCAAATTACTGACACCTACATTACTTAGAAACCAGCACTGTTATTCCACCCTGGAGCCTAATAACATGTCTTATTTTTGTGTAAATTGAATCAGCATATACCAAATTTGTTTTTATGTGAAGTAAATGTGAAGGTCAATGTATATACACAGAGGGAATTAAGGATTATGTTTTCTTCTATGCCTGTATTTTAAAAAAGCCTTTGCACCACAATGTGATACTACCTAACTCCAGTCAGGATGCCCATCATCAATAACTCAAAAAACAACAGATACTGGACAGGATGTGGGGAAGAGGAAACACTTCTACTCTGTTGGTGGGAGTGTAAACTAGTACAACCTCTGTGGAAAAACAGTGTGGTGATTCCTAAAAGTTC
>NW_007111104.1:0-738 GCF_000164805.1 Carlito syrichta
GGAACGTAGCCATATTTTCTCATCATTGCAAGATAAAAAATGCATTTCCTTGCTCTCAGTCTGTCCTTTCAAGTCACTTTTCTCATCTCTAAAATATTGATGATAAATGCCTTCCTCATAGGATTATTTTATAATTAAATAATATGATGTATGTAAGTGATTGACTTAGTAACACATAATAAATCGTATACATACTCAGATTAACATATACATGCATTATATTTTAGGTTCACATTTATGTAAAACATCCCCCATCACTTCTTTCACCCCTCCCCAAAAAGATGAAATGAAATGACTGGGATTATTTGATTAAATTATGGTCTTAAATATAATATGACTAAAATAAAACAATTATTTGTATTATTTAGTTAAAGCATGAAAAGAAATATTTTGGTTTGTACTGTAGTGGCCGAATGTTCAATCCGAGAGACCACCAAGAGCCAATTCCAATGAAAATTCAAGAGGGTCTTTATTTACAAGCTTGAGCCTGGACCTGTCAAAAGCCGACACAGTGGAGTACATACAGAGGCTCTGATTTCTTTAAGCAGATGCCTTTTATGCTTTTACACAAAGGGAGGAGGAGTTTGGGGGGCTTTCCAGTGTTGTTACCATTTAATTGGGTAGTTTCTCTGGTGGTCAGCTTAATTGTGGAGGATTGGCTAGCCTGACTCGGGCTGACTTTGGTCCACTAGCTGGGGAAGTGCAGAGACATCTGGAAACTTAGGTGATTACCCCCTG
>NW_007111105.1:0-725 GCF_000164805.1 Carlito syrichta
CATGGCATTATTCATACTTGATTTTTGTCTGAGAATGTGATCAATCCTGGACTGTATTCCATGTGCTGATGAGTAGAACATAAACTTTGTAGTTGTTGGGTGGAGTGTTCTATAGATGTTTATTCAATCCATTTGATCAATGAACTAAGGCTCCATATCTTCTGCCTCAATGATCTGCTAGGGCTGTTAGTGGGGTATTGAGGTCTCCAATCATGAGTGTGTGGAGGTCTATGTCCTTTCTTAGTCTACTAAGTAATTGTTTTATCAAACCTGGTGCTCCTGTGATAGGTGCATATATGTTTAAGATAAATGTTTCTTGCTGTGAATTAAAACTTTTATCACTATTTAGTTAGTGTCTTTCTGTCTTTTTTAACTTTTGATGGTTTGAAATTTGCTTTGTCTTATATCAGAATAGTCACACTTACTCTTTTCTGCATTTTATTTGCTAGAAAGATACTTTTCCAACCTTTAACTTTGAGCCTACAGTTACCCTTTGCAGTGAGGTGAATTTCCTGGAGGCAGCAAAATGTTGACTGCTAGTCATTGGAGACTATATTAACTCATTTGCAACCACTGATGTGAATTCATGTCATTCCAAATTCTGTTCCTGGTTGCCAGAGATGTGAATTTACATCATTGCAAATTCTGTTTCTGAATGCTGCAGTGTTGCCATATGTATGTGTTATTATATTTTGCTTGAAAATGAATAGTCAGGCAAGGAGAGA
>NW_007111106.1:0-1017 GCF_000164805.1 Carlito syrichta
GAGCCTCCAGGTTTAAGAAACATTCTTCCTGCAGAGAAGCATCAAGACGGTTAGTTTTAAGAATTGTTCTTTTTTTTTTTTGAGTGAGAGTCTTACTCTGTTGCCCAGTCTGGAGTGCAGTGGCACGCTCCAGCGATCCTTTTGCCTCAGCCTTCCAAGCAGCTGGAACTATAGGGACACACCACCACACCTGGCTAATTTTTTGATTTATTGTAGAGACGAGGTCTCACCACATTGCCCATGCTGGTCTTGAACTCCTGTGCTCTAGCAATCCTCATGCCTCGGCCTCCCACTGTGCTGGGTTGGCAGGCTTGAGCCACCACACCCAATCAAGAATTTTTTTTTTAATCACAGAAATGAACCGCTGCAACTCATAATAGTTTACTTAAAATATGCTTGCATCCAAGGACATTAAAAATATTTAAGTATATTATAATGTTAAAAAAGCAGGTAACAAATAACATGTAAGCATGATCCCAACTTGACTTGGTGCATTTTCACACATGTATATGTAAATGCATTTTATGCCTGTACACATATCTATGGTCTAAGCCAAATGGGATCACATCAAACATGCTGTTCTATGAATATCCATGTAGGAGATGAGAAAAATGCAACAAATGTTCACAGCAATAAACTCTGAGGTTTGAAGCTAGCCATGGCATGCTTTCTCTTTTCCTGTATTTTTCAAATTTTACACAACGAACAAGTATTGCTTCCATAATAATTTTATGTAATTCCTCTCTACTCTAGCCAGACTGAATTTCTGTCACTTAGTGATGGTGTTCTCATCTCTCACAGCCAAGTTTTTGCAGATGCTGGTGGTCCTCCAGCCACTCACACCCCAAACCTTGCTCTCCACCTGACTGACGTGTGTATGCCTTCGGAGTCACCTCCATTGGGAGGCCTTCCTTGATAGCACTTTCCCAGCCCTGCACCATGGATAACGAGGGTTTCTCCCTGCACTCCCAGAGCACCAAACTCGGAATAGCCATCATGGTTGCCCAAGTATCTGCC
>NW_007111107.1:0-673 GCF_000164805.1 Carlito syrichta
CATAGTTTCCCAGTACCATCCGTCATTTTCTCATAGTATTGCATTGGATGTTCAAGGTCCATTATATGAGTGAGAATATGTGGTATTCGGATTTTTGTTTTTGTGAGAGGTCACTCAGTATTATAGACTCTAGTTCCATCCAGGTTGCAGCGAAATTCATGATTTTGTTCTTTTTTTATGGCTGCGTAGTATTCCATCGTGTATATGTATCACATTTTTTTAATCCAGTCCTCTTTTGATGGGCAGCATGGTTGTTTCCAGGTTCTTGCTATTGTAAACAATGCTGCGATAAACATACGTGTGCAGGTATCTTTTTTATAGAGTGATTTGTGTTCTTCAGGGTATATTCCCAGTAGGGGGATTGCAGGGTCATATGGAAGGTCAATTTTTAGAGCTTTTAGGAATCGCCACACTGCTTTCCACAGAGGTTGAACTAGTTTACACTCCCATCAACAGTGTAGAGGTGTTCCCTTTTCACCACACCCTCTCCAGCAGCTGTTATTTTTTGAGTTGTTGATAATTGCCATTCTGACTGGAGTTAGGTGGTATCTCAGTGTGGTTTTGATTTGCATCTCCCTGATGATTAGTGAGGTTGAGCATTTCTTCATGTGTTGTTGGCTGCTCGAATGTCTTCTTTTGTGAAGTGTCTGTTCAATGTCTTTTGCCCATTTTA
>NW_007111108.1:0-564 GCF_000164805.1 Carlito syrichta
AGGAGCAAGCCCAATTATAAGAATCATCACACTCAGGGAAACCCAGAGATATGGCTTTCTCCTTAGGTGTTTATTATTAAATACTATTTTTCATAACCTTTATTATTAATTCATCTCAGACCAGTTGCAGTCAATATGGGGAAGATTTTTACCATAAGCAGCACAACCTGCCTTTATCAGATTTCCAAGAAAACAAAGTAAGAACATGAGCCAAAGTCAAATTTTTATGCAGAAGAAAAGGATTTTGTGAACCCTTCACCACGTTTTAATATTTATTCAAATTATTCTCTTTAATTGGAAGGAATCACTAAAGTAAAGTTTGGGAAAGCAGGATGACTATTAAAATGGCACACAATGTTAGGGAAATTATAAAATACGGCCTTACAGAGATCTGAACCTAAAAGTAGCTCTAGATATATCAACATAACAATGTGCAGACCTTTGCAGACTCCAGGGCTTTGCCACTTATATGACACAGTTACTGTGCAAGCAGTTATTTTTTCTCCTTTCCCTGCTAATAGGCTGATTATTTCTGTCTCATCAGTGCACAATCACCACTGAAAA
>NW_007111109.1:0-1163 GCF_000164805.1 Carlito syrichta
TCGTATATGATACTAACGCCACTCTCCTTTATATTTTTCAAAAATATATAACCACTCAACCATTCAAGAGTGATTCACAACTGATGTCCACCAAAGATGGAGAAAATTTTGATTTTTTTTTTTCCTGAGTTGGAATCTCACCCTGTCGCCCAGACTGGAGTGCAGTGGCTGCTCCCGGCCACCGTAGCCTCGACCTGCTGGGCTTCGGCAATTCTTCCACCTCAGCCTTCCAAGTAGCCGGAATTACAGGCATGCACTACCACACCCGGCAGATTTTTTGATTTATTGTAGAGATGAGGTCTTGCTGCCCAGGCAGGTCTCGAACCCGCAGCTCAGGCAATGCACTTACCTCAGCCTACCAAAGGCACAGGATTACAGGCTGAGCCACTGAGCCCGGCAATTTTGATATGTTTTAAAGGTTGCTAGCCAATGAAAGGTCAATTTCTAGTTCTTTCAGAAATCTCCAGACCATTTTCCAGAGAAGTTGTACAAGTTTGCATTCCCACCAGCAATGTAGAAGCGTTCTTTTTTCTCCACATCCTTGCCAGCATCTGTTGTAGTTTATCAATGATGGCCATTTTTACAGGGGTTAGGTGGTATCTCAGTGTGATTTTGATTTGCATTTTTCTGATGATGAGTGAGACTGAGCACTTTTTTATGTGTCTGTTGGCTGCCTGTATATCTTCTTTTGAAACTGTCTATTCATGTCTTTTGCCCACTTTTTAAAGGGGCTGTTTGTTTTTTTTTCTCTTTGGTGCAATTGAGTTTTTTGTAGATCCTAGCTATTAGGCCTTTGTCAGATTTACAGTTGGCTAATATTTTTCCCATACTGTGGGCTGTCTCCTTGCTCTTTTGATGATTAATTTTGCTTTGTATTAGCTCATTAATTTGATGAGGTCCCACTTATCTATCTTATTTCTTAAGGTATTAGCCTTTAGGTTTCCAAGTAGGAATGGGTTTCCAGTTCCAAAGGAACTCACATTATTCTACAAGAAGATACCTATACACATGTTTGTTGCAGCTCTATTCACAATAACAAAAACACGGAAACAACCATGTTGTCCATCAAAGCTGAACTGGATTAAAAAAATGTGGCCCATATACACTATGGAATATTATGAACCCAGAAAGAACAAAAAATATATGGATTTTGCAGCAACCTG
>NW_007111110.1:0-720 GCF_000164805.1 Carlito syrichta
CCGGATTCAGCAATGCATCTCAAAAATCATCCATCATGACCAAGTAGGCTTCATTCCTGGGATGCAAGGCTGGTTCAACATTCGTAAAACCATAAATGTAATTAAATTCATCAACAGATGTCAAAACAAAAACCACATGATCATATCATTAGATGCAGAAAAAGCTTTTGATAAAATCCAGCACCCCTTCTTGATAAAAACCCTTGAACATCTAGGCATACGGGGAACAAAATAGTAAAAGCCATCTACGAGAAACCCACAGCCAGCATACTCCTAAATGGACAAAAATTGGAACCAATTCCCCTGAAAACTGGAACTAGACAAGGATGCCCACTCTCACCCCTCCTGTTCAACATAGTATTGGAAGTCCTGGCTAGAGCAATCAGAGAAGAGGAGGCAATCAGGGGTATCCAAATAGGAAAAGAGGAAGTCAAGTTATCTCTCTATGCAGATGATATGATTGTGTACCTTGAAAACCCAAGAGAATCTATCAAAAGCCTCCTTACATTGATACAGTCCTTTGGCAAAGTCTCAGCATACAAAATAAATGTACAAAAGACAATCGCATTTCTCTACACCAATAATAAACAAACAGAAACCCAAATAAAAAAACACAATGCCATTCAAATAGCCACAAAAAAAAATTGAAAATACCTTGGCATCTTCCTAACCAGAGACGTGAAAGACCTTTTACAATGAAAATTATAAAACCCTGCTCAA
>NW_007111111.1:0-1417 GCF_000164805.1 Carlito syrichta
CTAGCCAAACGCATTTGATAAGTGAGTCAGAAAAATTTCACAATAAATCAAAGGGCTAACAAATAAGTTAGCATACGTCTAGTGACTATTATTAATCGGCATGGCCTCCACACCACAACAGCTAAACCACTGGCTGATACACCACTGGAGAAATACCAATGCTAAGAAAGAAAGAACAGTCTTGAGCTTCAGAGACAGTTCTGAAGAGTTTGTCTTGGCAAGGATGTCAGCGATGTGTTTACAAAATTTTAGTATTATAAAAAAGTGGTGTCAACTGAGAAGAGCTAAATCCTTAGGGCTTTATCACCCCTGTGAAAAAAGTTGGTGAAGAAACAGACAGAGCACAAAGAGAAATGAATAAAGTCAAGAAGTGGAGCAAACAATATTGACAACGAAATGAAATATTTGGAAAATCTTCAGATATGCTCACTAGTTTACTCTCTCCTCGATTTTGTGCATAATCAGAGCTCAAATACCAAAGAAGCTGAGAGAAACTACTTCTTCAAAATCAAAAGTGATGCCTTTCTCAAAGTTACTCCAAAATACGCTGCATACACACACCCTTGTCAGTCAACCTTACATTTCCAGCTTGTTTTCCACTGATTCTTCTGAACACCGGGCCCGCCAGGCCACTCGCTATGCTGTGAATGTGATCCATGCTTTTCCACCTCTGACTTCCTTTCCCACCTGGCAGTCATTTTCTCCCTCCCTCAGATCCATCTCGTACAACCCCTCCTCCCTGGTCCCCCCACCTAGCTGAGTTTCCTCTTTTTTTTGATGAGAAAATATAGTTTATTTAAAAGTAAATTAGAGAGAGAGAGACGATTCACCTCCCCAAGGTGGGGGAGGTGGCCAAAGCCAGGAAGTGTGGCAACAGCCATAGCTCCAAGAACACATGGCCACACCAGGGTCTAGCAAGGCAATGGCTGTTTCCTCTTATTTTAAGCCCTATGGTACAGTTCCCTCTATCTTTTATAAGATGATCTACATTCTAGCGATCATTTCCTAATAGAATTTGAGATGGCTGACAATGCAAGTATGTCCTTTGAAACCTAAAACCAGGGTACGGGGGGAGAATCAAGTCCAGTTACAGGGCCAAGGCACCACACATGGCTGCACCTCTCTTAGGGGCACGAGTGGCTTACATCATAGCACAGCCCGTGTGACTGTGTCTTACCAGCACTTCCAAACACACTCTAAACTACAAGTCTGAGGACAGTGACTCTGTTGTTTATATTTGTGTCTACTGCAGAATATAGCATAGGACAATATACATTAAATTGAACAAATTATGCCCATTGCATCGTTATTTGGGAACAAACGTGTATATTATTAAATGTTTGAGAAAGTAGCTGAGCATCTTGTTTTGAGAATATTCCTTCTCATGGGGGCCAGGGGTGTTGCTACACTGTCTCCT
>NW_007111112.1:0-408 GCF_000164805.1 Carlito syrichta
TTCCCCCTATAGTTTCCCACCACTGTCAGTCCTTTTCTTATAGTATTACATTGGATGTTCAAGTTCCACTATATGAGTGAGAACATGTGATACTCAGATCTTTGTTTCTGTGAGAGGTCACTCAGTATTATAGACTCTAGTTCCATCCAGGTTGCTGCAAAATTCATGATTTTGTTCTTTTTTATGGCTGAATAGTATTCCATCGTGTATATGGACTTTTTTTTAATCCAGTCCTCTTTTGATGGACAGCATGGTTGGTTCCAGGTTCTTGCTATTGTGAACAATGCTGTGATAAACATTCGTGTGCAGGTATCTTTTTGATAGAGTGATTTGAGTTCTCCAGGGTATATTCCCAGTAGGGGGATTGCAGGGTCATATGAGAGGTTGATATTTAGAGCTTTTAGGAAT
>NW_007111113.1:0-777 GCF_000164805.1 Carlito syrichta
CCATTTCTTGGAAGCCGCAGAATGCACCCTGGCAGGATTGCAGGCCTGTATGGTGGAAATCAGACACCTCCCTCTCCCAGCCTCCCAGCTCAGCTTCCATAGTGGTTGGGAGTGGCTCCTGGGGGCATTAACTCCTGAATTCTACAGACAGTTCTGCACCCCTATGGGAGGCCCGGGAGGAGGCACAAACCCTGGATGTGGGCCTTCCTCCAATAGCCCCTCCATCAGCGGCTTCCCCTCCAGTCTACTGTCCCATCCTGTCCTCTAGTCTGCCAGCAAGTGCTTCCAGATAGCCGGGTTCACTGCTCTGATGCTTGTTCAAAGACTCAGGAGGGCCAGGCTAGATTGCTCACCTGTAATCCCAGTGGTTTGGGAGGCTGAGATGAGTGGATTGCCTGAGTCTGTGGGTTCAAGACCTGCCTGGGCCACTTGGTGAGACATCATCTCTACAATAAATCAAAAATTAGCCAGGCATGGTAGTACGTGCCTGTAGTTCTGGCTACCTGGAAGGCTGAGGTGGAAGGATCGCCAGAGCCCAGCAGGTTGAGGCTGCGGTGGCTGGGAGTGTGCCACTGCACTCCAGTCTGATGGAGTAAGACTCCAACTCAAAAAAAAAGACCCAGGAGGCCTTTCTGAAAAAATTCATGGAAAACAAACCCATGAAAAGGAACAGAGAATAGAAGTGCACATTCCGATCCAGAGGTGAGACACAGAGGGCACCTCTGCGTGGCAGTTGGGGGATTTGTGAAATCTGGGGATACTTACAGCACCGGGCTT
>NW_007111114.1:0-1191 GCF_000164805.1 Carlito syrichta
CAGAAGTTATGGTAATTTTTCAATTTGGTTCGAGTTATTTTTTCCCAGGTAATTGTGCAGAAGTGAACATGTTAAAAAGTGTCAGTTGATATGAAAGAGTAAATGAAATAGCAAATAATTATGCTGTAAATATCATTTTGACATTTCATTAGATGCAAGTGTTCATTTCTTAGACGTGAATATTTATTTTAAGCAGGCAGAGTGGCAAAATATCAGCAACATGAGATTAGTATCTATGGACCAGCGGAGATCTTCAAACAGATTTAGCAATATACCTTGAACACATTGTCATTTTTTTAAGCTACAGTGTCTCATTTCTGCAGTTGAGGGAAAGATATTCATTTATCTATTGTTTTGAGGATCAAATGACACAATGTATTGAAAAAACACAGAGTACTATTGACATATAATTAATATATTCAGGGAAGTAACTTAGATGAATAATCCAGCAGGGGTGAACTTTTTGTTTTTAGATACTCAACTCAAATCAGCATAATGAAAGTGTGGGGTCACAGTGACATTTCTTTTGTTGCTTAACAATAAATCTATGGACCTAAACAATCACTAGAGATGTAAGAAGATGGAAAGGTAACAGAAAATCTTTAAGTCTTAACACCATTTTTTCGCAATTTGTTAATAAGGACAGCAGTCTAAGTTCATGAATTCCACACCTGGAAATTGTAAATTAAAAATACATAAGGATCAGTTGTTCAGCTATTTGCATACGCGTAATGCTTTATTCTTCAAAATGATTCCACCCAATTTCAAAATAATTAGTGTTAGGGTATGGCATCGCATTTTTCTATGGTCATGACTCTTTGGTCTTACATTGTTTAAGGTTTGGTAGGTGGCCAAAATTGTGTAAAGTTGCATGTCCATTATTGGTTGTGCATCAGAAGAGGCTGGCTGAGTGCTCTTTCAGAAATACATTGGGATCCCACCCAGCCCAGCCTCAGCAGGGTTCTGAGAGTCCAGCTGAGCAGAGTAGTTCGAGAGTGTGTGCGAGTGTGTGAATGTGAGTGTACAGTACAGAGCGGTTGAGTTGTCACATGGGCTCGAGCACAAGTTACAAATGCCTCCATGTCTGCACTCTTCGGCCAAGGCACGACATAGGGAAACAGCAGGCCCCGCCTGCACTGGGTGGACAGGATCCCATGCATTTGGGGGGAGACAGTGGCATTGGAGGGTGAG
>NW_007111115.1:0-752 GCF_000164805.1 Carlito syrichta
GTCTACTCAGGCCTATTAATTTCCCCAGGGGTCAGACACTATCTGGAGTTCAGAGACAACATCTCAGAGCCCCAGATCTGAAGTCCATGACTGTGGGACCCTTGGGGGTGACTCCCACTCCCTGGAGTGTTTCCCGGAGTCCACCATACCCAGGAATCTAGGAAAGAAGGAAGTGCAGCAGGTACACAAAGACATTCACACAGGCAAAGCATTGAGTAAAAAATGAAATTCTCTGTAGAGTAGTATGAGAGCAGCCTTTGTGACTAAAGTGTTGCATTTCAAGGATGCAAATTCCATGAGGGTGGAAGCGTTACCCTCTGCCATCACCATCCTGTATCTGAGTCCAGAGTGAGACCGTGTTTCTCATGAGCAGGGCACCCCTACCTACTTGTTGAATGAACAGATGAATTCACTGTGCAGTAGGTTTGTGCGCTGTTTTGTAATAAATTAGAATTGAGCATATTAGAAGCAAACCTCTTTGGACACATTTGTTACAGTGATTTATGTCTGACAAATGCCTTTATGAGCAATTCAATTTGTCATATGAGTCTTTTTGGTTGTGAGAGTGTTTATAATCGTGTACATTTTTATGAAATGCAATTACTCAAGTGAGCCAAGAGACTCCGTGGGTATTCAATTCTTCCTCACTCTTTAATTAATTCTTTCATGACTAAGAAATTAGCTAAAAAGACTATTGATTCTTACCCATACATATTTTCCCATGCACATGAAATGCATTACTGGTGAGGGGG
>NW_007111116.1:0-751 GCF_000164805.1 Carlito syrichta
TTAGACAGCTAGTTAACTCGTTTACCAAATAGTTATAAAAGTTAGCTAAGTCGTTAACCAACTCCTTAAGTCAGCTAGATATCTCGTTAGACAACTAGTTAAGTCAGTTAGCTAAGTCAGCTAGCTAATTAGCTAGCTAACTAAGTCAGCTGGCTGACAGCTAGCTCACTAGTTAGCTAATTATTTAAGTCAACTACTTAAGCCTTCTACCTAAATAGTTTGCTAACTAGTTAAGTCAGCTATTTATTCAGCTAGCTAAATAGTTAGCTAACCAATTAAGGTAGTTAAGTCAGCTAGCTAACTACTTAAGTCAGTCAGTAAAGTCAGCTAGCTAAGTAGCTATGTCAGCTAGTTAAGTCAGCTACCTAATTTAGTCAGCTGGTTAAGACATCTAGCTAGGTAGTTAACTAACGGGTTAAGTCAGCATGTTGAGTCAGGTAGTTAACTAGCTAACGGGTTAAGTCAGCTGGTTGAGTCAGCAGGCTAGCTAGTTAGCAAACGGGTTGAGTCAGCTGTTTGAATACGCTAGCTAGCTAGTTAGCTAACCAATTAAGTCAGCTGGATTAGTCAGCTAGCTAGCTAGTTAGCTAACGAGTTAAGTCAGCTGGTTGAGTCAGCTAGCTAGCTCATTAGCTAACGAGTTAATTCAGATTAAGTCAGCTAGCTAGAATGTTAGATAACGAGTAAGCTAACTATGTAACCATCTGGTTAAATCAGCTAGCTACCTAGGCAGCTAACTATTTAAGTCAGC
>NW_007111117.1:0-822 GCF_000164805.1 Carlito syrichta
CGGTGATTATCTTCCCAAGGTCAATTTCAAGGCTCCATTACTTGCTTTGCTGTCCAAACAAGAAAGCCACTAGTTTACATTCAAGAATGATTTCCCTCATAATCTGTGTTTTGGGCCCAAACGTTAGTGAAATAGTCAGTGTTCATGCAGGGTTTAACTTGGCTTTGTGTCCTCTGAGGGATATGTCCTATGCACGAGGAAGTGGAAATGATGTAAGAGCTGAGTATTTTTTGGGATAAGTTTACTTGGTAAAAATGTTGCCATTTTCTTTTTTTTTTGAGTTGGAGTCTCACTCTGTCACCCAGACTGAATTGCAGTGGCCGCTCCTGGCCACCTCAGCCTCAACCTGCTGGGCTCCAGCAAGCCTTCTGCCTCAGCCTTCCAAGTAGCTGAAACTGCAGGAGTGTGCTACCACACCCAGCTCATTTTAATTTATTGCAGAGATGAGGTCTCGCCAAGTTTCCCAGGCAGGTCTCGAACCCGCAGGCTCAGGCAATTCACTCACCTCAGCCTCCCAAAGGCACGGTCATTTTTACCACTTGTAAGAGGTATATAATTCAGTGGAATTCAGTATACTGGCAGTGTCGTGCAGCCATCAATCTAGTTCCAGAACATTTTCCTGACCTCCAGAGGAAACTCAGTGCTCCCCATCCCCCCCATTCTTGGCAACCACTAATCTACCTTCTTTCTCTGTGGATTTGCCTATTCTGCTGTTCCACATAAGTGGATTTTCACAGTATGTGGCCTTTGGTGTCTGGCTTCTTTCACTGAGCATGCGGTTTTCAAAGTCTATCCATATTGTAACATGCCAGCACCTCGTAT
>NW_007111118.1:0-688 GCF_000164805.1 Carlito syrichta
TTTCTGCTTGTTAATTTTGATTAAATGTTACAGATGTGCGATACTTATAGAAATGTTTCCCTTATATATTTGAAGGAAATATAAAATCACACTCCCTTTATATTTTAACCCAATTTATATTTTTAAAAAAGTATTTCCACTGACCCCTAGTATATTCTCTACCTAAGACATGATACTGCATTATGCAACAAAGTATCTGATAAATCTGATACTATTAATCACCAAGCATTTAAAATCAGACACACAGAATAAAGAGAATTTGGGGCCCAATATACATAAACAAGAAATAATACGGATATTTACAAAGGAGTAAGTATTTGGGCTTCTCATTTGTATAAAAATTTAGGTAATTGAAAATTCTGGAAAATTGTCGATGATCTTAGCTAAAGCGATGTACAAATCCTATAAGAAAAACAGCTCAAAGGCTGTTACATACTACTAAAAACATTCAAAAATTTCTAAACTAAAGAAAGTGCTAAAATAGTATGTGGTTTTGCTATAACCAAGTTCCAGCAGGATTCGGTGACCATAATAATAAAAGACTACCTCGTTGGCAAATCCCTAAGGTCCCCTCCCAGTGTGGGGAGTTTCTCTGTCCTCTCAATAAATACTGCTATACAAAAAAAAAAAACACTTCCTCGTTTAGTGGATTTTTGAATGTTCACTTATCCCTGGAGAAGTTTTTGGA
>NW_007111119.1:0-4236 GCF_000164805.1 Carlito syrichta
TTTTTTAAAAAGCTTACCCCAGAAGAATGATCTCCCCTTAGGATCTTTGGAACAAAATCCAAGAACAAAATTATGAACTTGGACTGATTATTGATTTAACACTTACTCAACGCAATTACAAACCTGAGGTAAATGGGACTCTTACATTGAAGACATGGATTTAAGTATAGTATTTGGCAATAGGCTTAGTGTGTGTTTAAGAAATTCTATAAACTTCCATATTTTGGGGGGACAAGAATCAGTGCTTACAACTTTCTAGGGACCAGAAAAAACAAGAAAACCTTGGCCAATTTGACATTTCTCATTTCTCATTTCTTAACTGTAAAAGTTGAAAATTGAACAATGTAGTACATGCAACCAAGAAATTAAGACTACAGAATGTTCTTGGCATAACTGCCTATCCCTGCCCCAAAGGTTGAAGGCTAAGAGCATCGAAAGTATCGTGGTAGCAATTTGGCTTCTGCAACTCACCTGGTAAGCCAAGAGCAGTGTAGGAATTGATAATACTGTTTTCTTCTGGAGCCCACATCTGGGCCATGAACACTTTCTAAATGTAGCAGCCTCTGTCTAACCTCTTGTGCACTCCACCATCAGGTCTCCTTTCCTCCTGATGCTCATTTCTACCCTGGTCATTCCTGGGTAACAGCAAAGATTTTTAGAAAAATAAATTCTTGCTGGGACACAGTGGCTCAAGCCTGTACCCAGCACTGTGGGAGGCCAAGGCAAGAGGATTGCCTGATCCCAGGAGTTCGAGACTAGCCTGGGCAACTTGGTGTGACCTCATCTCTACAGTTTATCATAAACTTAGCCAGATGTGCCAGTGCATGCCCATAACTCTAGCTACTTGGAAGGTTGAGGTGGAAGGATCACCTGAGCCTAGCGAGTCGACACTGGGGTGGCTGTGAGCATGCCACTGCACTCTAGCCTGGGCAGCAGAGCGAGACTCTGACTGAAAAAGAAAAAGAGAAAGAAATTCTTAACTTGTTAGGTAACATCAGATCCCAGGAGTCCAAGGCTATAGTACACTATGATCTAATCTGTGAATTGCCACTACGTTACAGCCTGGGGAACATAATGAGATCCTACCTTTGAAAACTCATAAGAAAAGAAAAAGAAAGCAGAAGCAGGCCCAGAGGAACTTACTTGAGGAACTAAACCCAAGGGTGGTAGATTTCATTTGCATCCTTGTTTCTCCTGCAGGAAATGTCATACCTACCAGGCCACTTGCGGTGTTACAGGAAGAGCATGCATTCTTTTCTCTACTACAATACATTCTTATAACAGAAAACAATTTTTTTTAAAAAAACAAAAAGCAGATTCTGTCACTCCTAGGCTTAAAACATTCCAATGAATTCTCATGATACTTGGAATAAAAATCCAACTTCTTTACCCTGGTTTGGTTACCGAGAGATTAGGCCTCTCTGACTTCGTCTCCCCGTCTCCTCTTTGCTTACTACTCTCCAGCCACACCTTCCACACATCTGCTGCTTGATGCAAGACCTTTGCACAGCTGTTTCTTCCTCCTAAGGTTCTTTAACCCTGATCTTCATTTGACTGACTCTGTCTTGTCATTCATTTCTCAGATTAGGTTTCATCGCCTCAAAGGGAACTTAACTCCTCTGGCCATCCATTCTAAGTAGCCACCCAGTCACCATGTATCACTTGTTTTTGTTTTAATTCTCTTAGTAGTCCTTCTCAGGATCTGATACAATTTGGGTTGCTTATTGAATTTTAATCCTTACTAGAATATAATTTCTAGGAATACAGAATCTTTTTCAGACTTGTTCCCAGCTCTATCGCCAGTGCCAAGAATGAGTTGTGACCCCCAGATGCACTCAATAAGGAGTGTAGGCTGTTCACTATGGTTAGGATAAATGTCTCACTGTCCCCAAAATGAATTACTGGAAGGTACTAGGCAATGATGGTGACAGCTGAGATGAACAATAAAAAACAACGATTATGCTTTGGGAGTTATTTCTTCACTGAGGCAATTAGAGCTAGAAGCAGAAAGCTTGAAGACTAGGTGTCTTCCTTAATTGAGCAAATGTGTATTGAATGTGATGCTCATCGATCATTGTGGCAAGGTCCTACCACAGTGAAGAAGAATAACCCAGTTTCTGTTGTTTTCAGGTTTTCATTGATGCAGGCTTTGAGCCATCAGAATAAAAAATTTTAAAGGATGAGCAAGTTTCTCAGGGGCTTCCAAGGTGAGTTCCAAGCATCAAGACAACAAAACAGCCTATCTGGAACATTATTAGGGATGGGGTGTTCTGAAAGCAGAAATGGACTGTGTGCTACAGAGAAATAGTTCCTATTGTTAAAATTGTGCTGTGAACCCACTGGAAATAAGACATAAATCAAATATGAAAAGTAAATTCTTAGGAAGAAAAAGATGTGGGTGAACTGTTTCAAATAAAGGCAAGTTAAATAAAAGCCCTGGGATCTTTTAAGTTTTTGTATAATGATTGCATACAAATCCTGTTCCTTTTCAGTTGGAGTTGGAATTACCTGATGAAGAAGATACCCCTAGAGAAGAAGGCATGTAAAACCAGTTGCATCCACCTATAATCTGTTTGAAAATTGGATCTTCTGCCGCCAAGAAAAACGACTACTTTGAAATGAGTTCTTACACATGCTTGGAAAGAAGGGTCTTTAAAGTAAGTGAATTAGGCAACACCTTGGGTCCCCTCCCACTGTGGGAGCTTTTCTCTCCTCCTAATAAATCCTGCTTTCAAAAAAAAAAAAAAAGAATGATTTAAAATGTTTGCTTAAATGTGTACATGAGGGATTCATTTTATGTTAAACATATTGTTATTTTGTTACTTATTAGCTGTGGCTTATATAATTTTCTAATTATTCAAAACCTTTGTTTTTGGTACAAGTGACATTCTCAGCATTGCTGTTGGGAGCCGGCCACGGAGGCCCACTGAGCGTTAGGGATCAGGGAGGGCCGTGGACCCCAAGACCGCTAGGACGTGTTCGGGAGCCGTAGATCCCATTTTCCTCCCCCTTTTGCCATGCAGCACAAACAACCTAAAGGAACTCTGCTGGCCTAAGCTGAAGGCTCTGTGACTGTAACAGGCAGCCATGGAGGCCCACTGAGCATTAGGGATCAGGGAGGGTCGTGGACCCCGAGACTGCTAGGACGTGTTCGGGAGCCATAGACCCCATTTTCCTCCCCCTTTTGCCATGCAGCACAAACAACCTAAAGGAACTCTACTGGCCTAAGCTGAAGGATCTGTGACTGTGACAGGCATGGCTCACTCTAGAAACTATTGTTCCTGTTTCCCGTAAACTGCAGTTTCGGCTTAAGTATCAGATATAATTCAAACTCAGGTCACATTTGGGAGCCTTTTACATGGTACAAGCCTCTTTATAAGATTTTAAAGTATATTTGTAGAATTAGTATATACTTATGGAGAGCTGTTTTCAGCTTTTCAATGGTATAGATGATTATCAAGAGTGACCCAGCACAGAGATTGGGCTGCGCCACATTCTGGAGAGCCCAGCACGTACTTTGGACTGGGCTGCATTCTTTTAGGCTGGCTTTAGCTACAGTTAATGTAAGGGCTTCTTTTCTACCTATTATAGAAATTGAATTTATTTTATTCATAGCAGGTATTGTAGAATAGGTCATACTACATCAAGGAATCATGTTAGTTCAAACATAATCAATCATGATATTTTTAGGTTTAATAAGAATATAGTTAACTTTAGAAATCTCATTGTCTCCACTTTCTACTATTGAAGTTTTGGCCTTAGTACATTTACAGTTTACATTTAGGTTTTAGAAGCTTTGCTGCTGCTAATCAGCTTTATATATTAGAATTAAGAATTGGAAAACTTTCATCGAAATTAGGATAGATATATAGGACTGTGGAATAGCCATTTTGTTAAGAGATTGTAGTCTATTGTTCCAAAAGGTGGCCCACCGTGAACCTTGGACTGGGCCACATCCTGTAGGGCCCAGTATGATCTTTGGACTGGGCCACATTCTTTAGAAAATTGGCTTAAGCTATAATTAAGAGCTTCTGTAGCATTGTGTAAGTAGTAAAGTTTAAGATAGTCATCATGGGTTTTGTGTGAGCTCTAGAAGTTATTAATTATCAGAGCATCATTAGGCTAGTAAGGATTGTTACACTGCTTTTGAAGAACATTAACTAGCAAAGGGAACAATGAGACAATCTTGGGGGTTGTTCCTCCTCACACCTAAGCATCTGGTGGGGTGGGGGATGC
>NW_007111120.1:0-804 GCF_000164805.1 Carlito syrichta
TGTGGCTCATGTAATAATTAAGAAATGATAATGTCCTTGGTAGATGAGGTAAATTATGTTTAAGCTACATTTTTTTTCTTTAAAAGTTCCCTTTTTCTATGACTCAAATCACTTGTGGCTTCCAAGATATATGTTATTGAAGGCATAGTCTGTGAGTAATGTAGAGCGTGGCATCTGGCAGTCCCCTCCTAGCATTCCCCTGCAGAAGCAAAACAGCATGCATGGGAATAAATGGGATTCTCATCTCATGTGAGCATTTCCTAGTAATGAGATGGCTCTTGGGATAATTTAACTGACCAGGAGAGCCAATCCAGACAATCCTTAATCAGAATGCTATCTTTTCTAGTGCTTGCCATATTAGATTTTAGCCATGCCCTAGAGTTATAAAATTGCTTCCTTATCAATTCATCTTTCATGGCACTAACATTACTTATTTTGGCTGAAGATTCAAGGGTATACTTTTAAAATGAAATGATAGAACTACAGTCATTAGACAGCATAAATTTTTCCATAGTAGTATTTAGAATCTGTAGGCTTTCATACTCAGTGTGAAAGTTTTCCCACTGATTTTCTCATGCTTATTAATTCTTTTTGTTCTCAGTTTCCTCCTTGCCTTAATCAATTGATATACTGTATATAAAGTTGTGGATAAGGTAAATTTGTATGAGAAAAATTGTAACTTAAATACTCAAAATAAATTCTTATTTAATTTTATAATGAATTATATGTAAAAAAAAAAAATCTTTGTGAATTACCTCCTCCAAATACCTGTCAACATATTTTTCAAGTTCTTTCTTATTATTT
>NW_007111121.1:0-901 GCF_000164805.1 Carlito syrichta
TCATAGGGGCAGGACAAGGCATCATTTTGACCATAGAAATAAAGCCAATGAGAAACTACACATTTTCTTTCTTACAGAGAGGTGATATCAGAGCCCAGGTTGCTCTGGATTGGTGAAGAAAAACTCTGTTCTATTGACCAGAGACCTCCACACAGTGCACAAAGGAACCAGTGCAAACCCTGTCAATTGACAATTTCATAACCTGGAGGGCCAAAAGCCAAATGCAGGCTGCCAAATGTATAGTTTAGGTCAATACTAAAACACATTTTCAAAGCATGTTTGAAAAGCATTACTGCTGCCTCAGAGGAAGAAATGTTCAACCTCACTAGTCATCAAGGAGATGCAAATTAAAACTACACTGAGATACCACCTAACTCCAGTCAGAATGGCCATTATCAATAACTCAAAAAATAACAGTTGCTGGAGAGGATGTGGCAAAAAGGGAACACTTCTACACTGTTGGTGGGAGTGTAAACTAGTACAGCCTCTGTGGAAATCAGTGTGGTGATTCCTAAAAGCTCTAAAAATTGATCTTCCATGAGACCCTGCAATCCCCCTAGTGGGAATATACCCTGAAGAACTCAAATCAGTCTATAAAAAAGATACCTGCACATGTATCACAGCATTGTTCACAATAGCAAGATCATGCTGTCCACCAAAAGAGGACTGGATTAAAAAAATGTGGTACATATACACAATAGACTATTATGAAGCCATAAAAAAGAACAAAATCATGAATTTTGCAGCAACCTGAATGGAATTAGAGTTTCTAATACTGAGTGATCTCTCACAGAAACAAAGATCTGTGCATCACATGTTCTCACTCATAAGCAGACCTTGAACAACTACCGTAATACTATAAGAAAAGGATTGATAGTGGTGGGAAACTATGGGGGGGGGA
>NW_007111122.1:0-486 GCF_000164805.1 Carlito syrichta
GAAGTTTTCTTATTATGTGGTCGATTTCCTTGATTGTTATTGGTTTATTTAGGGTCTCAATTTCTTCTTGTTCCAACCTAGGTAGGTTGTGTGATGTCAGAAAGTCTTCCATTTCCTTCTGGTTTTCAAGTTTGTTTCCATACAAGTGTACGTAGTAGTCTCTAATGATCTTTTGTATTTCTTCAGGTTCAGATGTGACTTCATCTTTTGTGTTTCTGATTATGTTTATTTGGTTTTTTTCTCGTTTTTTCTTGATCAGTCTAGCTAGGGGACCATCAATCTTGTTTACCCTTTCGAAGAACCAGCTTTTCGTTTCATTGATTTTTTGCATTATCTTTTTGTCTTCTATGTCCTGGATTTGGGCTTTTATTTTGGTGATCTGGATTCTTCTGCTGAAATTAGGGTTTTTGTGGTCTTGCTTTTCCAGCTTCTTTAGGTGGCTTGTTAGGTTGTCAATTTCTGTTCCTTCCATTTTCCTCATGTGTG
>NW_007111122.1:2454-27022 GCF_000164805.1 Carlito syrichta
TTATCTCAGTGTCTGCTCTCCCAGGCGTCTGGGAGAGACCCATACTCTTCTTTTGGTTTTCTTCATTTCTGTAGATTTTTCTCCCTTTACCCCTTTCCCTCCCCCTCTTCAATTCTGTTTTTGAGGGAAGGTGGGGTTGCTTTTATTTCTCTTCTGCAATGACCTGTTCTTCCTTATGAGGGTCTTCTGGTTTTGTTCACTTTTCCCTCTGCTTTACAGTCTGTCTATTCAGCAGTTTGCAGTCTTGGTCCGTTCAGAGAATCTCACCAGTTCACCTATGCCATCGCCATCTTGCCCCGTCTCCCTCTTTTTCTTTCTTTGTTTTTATATCCCAAGCTGGAGGCTGTGCAGAGCTGGGCGGAGCTTGTGGGGCAATGCAGGTCTCTGCCTGGTCTTGGAGCTCCAGGTATTCTCTGGTATGGCCAGGGGTGAGTCGGGGGAGGCAGAATGCAAGACTACCAGGCGTTGCTGGTCAGTGTAGCGCAGGGTGGCTGTGGGTGGAGCAGTGCAACCAACAAGGGAACCTGGAGCTCCATGGGAAGGGAGCTGCGGGCCTCCCCACGCAGTGGAGGCTTCGGGCCGAGCAGGGTGCTCCAGTCAGGGAGGGAGCCCAGAGCTCTGCAGGGCAAGAGCCAAGGGCCTCCATGGGTGGTGGCGGCTTGGGGCGAGGCAGGGCGCTGCTGCTGGGGAGGGATCCCAGAGCTCTGAGGGGCAGGAGCCAAGGGCCTCTGCGGGCAATGGCGGCTTGGGGCAGGGTGGGGCGCTGTGGCCAGGGAGGGAGCCCAGAGCTCCATGGGGTGGGAGCTGAGGGTCTCCATGGGTGGTGGTGGTTTGGGGTGGGGTAGGGCACTGCAGCCAGGAAAGGAGCCCGGAGCTCCAAGGGATGGGAGCTGAGGGTCTCTCCAGGTGGTGATGGCTTGGGACCAGGTGGGGCAGTGCAACTGGGGAGAAAGCCCAGATATCCACAGGGCTGGGAGCTGAGGGCTTTCCCAGGCGACGGCAGCTTGGGGCAGGGTGGGGAGGTGTAGCCAGGAAGAGAACCCAGAGCTCTATGAGGCGGTAGCCAAGGGCCTCTGCTGGTGGCAGCAGCTGCGTGCTGGGCAGTCCAGTGCAGCCAGCAAGGGACCCCGGAGCTCCATGGGGTGGGAGCCAAGGGCCTCCTGGGCAGAGGCAGCTTGGGGCCAGGTGGGGCAGCATAGCCGAAACTCCACATGGCTGGGATCCCAGGGCCACCTGGGGTGGAACAGCCGTGGCGGCGGCAGCTGCGGCAACCAAGTGGTGCATGGGACCAAAGGCCTCCAGGCCTCGGACTGGTGCAGCTGGTCAGGGGGGTGGGGAAAGCAAGCGTCTTTATGGAAACTCACTTTTGCGGAGATTTTCACAGTCCCACCTGTGCTGTCACCATCTTGCCAGAAGTCCTGCTGGGTATTACTTTCAGTAGGATTGGTATGAGTTCCTCCTTGTATGTTTTCTGAAGAAAAGTCATCTGGTTCAGGGCTTTTTTTTTTTTTTGGTAGGTAGTTTTCTTATTACATAGTCAATTTCCTGAATTGTTATTGGTCTATTTAGGGTCCGATTTCTTCTTCTTTCAACCTAGGAAGGTTGTGTGATGTCAGAAAGTCCTCGATTTCCTTTAGATTTACAAGTTTGTTTCCATACAAGTGTACATTGCAGTGTTTGATTATCTTTTGTATCTCTTCAGGGTCAGTTGTGACTTCACCTTTTGTGTTTTTTATTGTGTTTAATTGCACTTTTCCTCTCTTTTTCTTGGTCCGTCTAGCTAGGGAACCATCAATCTTGTTTGTCCTTTCAAAGAACCAGGTTTTTGTTTCATTGATTTTTTTTTATTACCTTTTTGTCTTCTATGTCCCAGATTTGGACTTTTATTTTGGTGATCTGGATTCTTTTGCTGAAGTTAGGGTTTTGGTGGTCTTGCTTTTCCAGCTTCCTTGGGTGACTTGTTAGGCTGTTAACCTTTGATTGTTCCATTTTCTTCAAGTGTGTTTGTAAAGATATGAACTCCTTTCTTAGTATTGCTTTCATAGCATCCCAGAGGTTTTGGAAAGATGTTTCTTCATTTTCATTTGTTTTCATGTATCTTTTAATCTCTGTTTTGATTTCCGTGCTGACCCAAGAGTTGCTTAGAATCATGCCGTTTAGTGTCCATGTCTTTGTGGATTTGGGGGGAACCTTGTTGATGTTTATTTTTATTCCACTGTGGTCTGAGAAGATGCATGGCAGAATTTCAACTTATGAAATTTGTTTATGCCCGATTTATGGCTGAGGATGTGGTTGATCTTAGAGTATGTTCCATGTGGTGATAAGTAGAATGTATATTCTGTGGTCATTGGATGGAGTGTTCTGTAGGTATCAATTAAGTCCATTTGGTCAAGAGTCACAATGAGGTTCCGTATCACCTTGCTGATTTTTTGTCTTGATGATATGTCTAGGGTTGTGAATGGGGTATTAAAGTGCCCAGCTGTGATAGTGTCAGAGTCAATATCTTTTTTACGTTTGCCTAGAAGCTGCTTTTTGAAAGTTGGTTCTCCTATGTTGTGTGCATATATGTCTAGGATGGATATTTCTTGTTGATGGATTGAACCTTTTATCATTATGTAGTGACCTTCTTCATCTTTTTAAAATTTTTGATAGCTTAAAGGGTATTTTTGTCTGATATTAAGATCTCTAGTCCTACTTTCTTTTGTGTTCCGTTCACCTGAAATTTTGTTTCCCATTCTCTTACTTTGAATCTGTGAATGTCCTTCCTAGTGAGATGAGTCTCTTGGAGACAATGTATTGTTGCCTCATGATATTTATCCATTTTGCCATTCTGTCTTTTAAGTGGGGCATTTATCCATTCATATTCAGGCTAGTTATTGAAATGTGAGAATTTATGCCAGTCATGAGGTTCCTATATAGTTGTTGTTGTTCCTGTTTGTTGTCTTTCTTTTAATGTTTGGGTTGATTCATGTGTGTTTTCATCTTTTTTCTGCACTCTTGTGAAGAACATTGTTCTTTTTTTCCTTTCTTCTGTGTTTAATATTTTCGTATGTGTTTCTTGTAGAACTGGTCTGGAGGCAGCATAAATTCTTAGGAATTAAATGTCTGGGAAA
Organism: Carlito syrichta; assembly: GCF_000164805.1. Lineage (NCBI taxonomy): Eukaryota > Metazoa > Chordata > Mammalia > Primates > Tarsiidae > Carlito > Carlito syrichta. The sequence goes on from NW_007111122.1 coordinate 5,568, forward strand.
GATTTTAATTCTCCATCAGTGATGAAGTTTAGCTTACCTGGGTAGGTAATTTTTCCTTGAAATTGTTTATCTTTGAGAACTTTGAAGAATCAGCTCCAACCTCTCCTAGCCTGAAGTGTTTCTGTAGATAAATCTGCTGCTATTCTAATTGGTCTTCCCTGGTAGGTAGTCTGACCATTTTCTCTTGCTGCCTGTAGGATTTTTTTCTTTTATAACTACTTTGTTTGGGTGAATTACTTTATGTCTAGTAGTTGGTCTTCTCATTTGTTGTCTTGCAGGAGTTCTCTGAATCTCTTGTGTTTGAATGTTCACATCACTGATGAGCTGAGGGAAGTTTCCTTGAATAATTTCATGGAATGTTTGTTACAGGGTGGTCTTTGTCTGTTTTTCTGCCTCAGGAAGTGCAATTACGCTTAGGTTCGGCCTCTTGAAATAATCGCTCATCTCTTGAAGGTTTTATTCTGTCTTTTTAAGCTTCTTTTTTAATGTTTTTGACAGTTTGATTTAGTTCTATAATTTGGTCCTCAAGCTCTGAGATTCTTCTGCTTGGCTAATTCTGCTTTCCATGCTTATCAGTTTGTTATTCATTTCATTTACAGTATTCTTTACTGCTCTTATCTCAGTTATCAACTCCTTCATTCTTTCCTCTTGTCTCTCCTCAATTCTATTTATTCTCTCTATTAATGTCTTGATATGTGGGTTTGTAGCTTGAGCCCAGTCATTCTGGGGGCACTTCATTGTTTGTATTCCGAAGGCTGTCTTCTCAGTGTCTGACTTCCCAGCATTCTATGTAATACCCACATTCTTCTTTTGGTTTTTCTCCATTTGTGTAGATTTCCCCCCACACACACACACTTTTTCCCCCCTCTTCTTTAATTCTGTTATTCAGGGATGGGGGTTGCTTTTACTTCTGTTTGCTCAATCTTCTATTCTTCCTTATGTGGCTCCTCTGGCTTTGTTCAATTCTGAAACTGGATTGTGGGTTGGGGACTGTATTTTTTGCAATTTTGACATTTAATTGAGGGGGAACCGTGATTCAGAATCTATCTGCACATTCCAGTATCCACTGACACGTGTGTGGGCACCCTGGAGCCCACTTCCCACTGCCTTACAGTCTGTCCATGCAGTGGGGGTATAGGTTTATTCCCTGAAAGCAAAATGAGGCAAGAAAAAGGAAAAGAATGGATAAAGGAAGGAGTGGGGGTGAGAGGAAGGTGGAGAGAGAAGAGTAAGAGGTAAAACAGATAGACATATCAACTAACAAATGAAAAGAGACACAAAGACAGAAAAGTATAAAAAAACCTAAAACATACAGACAATCATACATACACACAAACTGACAAAAACCTCCCTATTGATGTACTCTTCCCATATACAAACAAGAAGTCTAGAAAAAGTATAATCAATAAAATATCACAAAGTAAGTACGAAAACGTCAACAACAGAAAGAGGAAAAAACTAAAACAAACAAAAATGGTCAAAACAAACAGACAAAAAAACAAACAAAAAACTAAGAGCCAAACTCATTCTGAGGTCTTTCTTGTAAGTCCAACTTCCTTTCAGCTCTGATCTCCAGCACCTCCCCTCTGCTCTCAGGGTAGGCTGATAGGGTTGCTCTTGGCTGGGTCAGATGCACCAGGCCTACTGCAGGAGGAGGATGGATCAGATCTGGATTCACTTGGCTTGCTGTCTGTCAAGTCTCCCACTCAGATCTGATGCATCTGCATCTGATCCAGTGTGGGGGAAGGGCTTCTGTCTTTCCGAGTTTGATGAGATTACTTTAGGTCCCAAGTTGAATGCTGGGTGGAGCTGGGTAGGGCAATGCAGGTCTCTTCCTGGCCCTGGGACAGAGAAAATGGCTGTGGTGGGTATTTTCTCACCAGGGATGAGGCTCCTCTCTGATTCTCCCGGATCTTCTCTCTCCACTGATGAGATCCGGGGCTCCAGCTGCTTTACTGGAGGTGATGGTGTGGGCCAGGTGCCAGGTGATGAAAATCAGCTGGATTCAGCAAGCTTTTCTCAGAGGAGTCCTGAGAACAGCAGACAATCTTGCACCAGGCTCCAATCTCAGGGCAGTGGGGGATTATAGTCACCTCTGTAGGAGGGCACCAGGTGCTTGAACCCAAGTCTACCCTCAGACGGACCTTCACTCACCCACCGGCACACACCTACTAACAGAGAGTCTTTATGGACATTCACTTTTGTGGAGACTTTCACAGTCTGACCTGTCCCCTCACTATCTTGCCAGAAGTTGACCAGACATTTTTATATTATATTACATATGTCAGATTAGATTAGATTCTTTCTTTTTATCCTCATAGTTACTGCCATTGTTTTATTATAACCTCTGTACTATGAAGGACTCTGCTTCCATTCTTCCTTTCTACATAGGCAGGGTTACCATGTACAATGTTGTACATGGCGGTGTGTTCACCGCTAAAATACGCTTGTCTGAAGGGGTGAGTTAGGGCTAAAAATCCCCCAACACACTGTGATACCTGACTCAGGTTGACATTCACCCAAAAGAAAGGAAGGAGCACATTCCACTGTTTGCCCATCCAGGAAAGTTTCCTATTTCTGAGTTCACACAAAGGCTGGCATCTGGCCTAAATTGAAGGGCCTATTAAGGCCTGATCCCTGGACAAGTTGCCATCAAGTTGACCATGATCTCCACAATACGTCTAGCCCTCTTTTGCCAACAAGGACCCTCAACCCTTTTCCAAGTGTGGGGCTCTATTTCTCTGACTGCTGGTTGACCTTCTGCTCTGGGTGGACGATCATCCCAAATCACAAACCTATCCAGGTATGTGTAGTCTCTGCTACACTCTCAGAGTATTGATGTTACCTTAGGTGTTTCCAATATGCCATTGCTACCAGATCTGCTAAATGATGAGTGACATATGTTTCAAGTAATTCCCTAACTCAAGGGACCTAGATATTGGTAAAAGAATCCAACTTTTATCAGATCTTGACTACCTGAGTTGATTTGGAGGTGGGAGGTAGATGGGGAGAAGGATGCTACCTTTGTAAAATCATCAACTGTGGTCTCACTTGTCCACCTCTTCCTGGGTTTGGAAACCAAAAATGTGACCAGTTAGGACCTCTGTCTCCAGGAAGTTAAGAACCAGATCACGATTTTCCATAGAAGCCTGGTGAATCTTCCCAGTACTCTCTTTATTAAGCTCTTCCAACCCACCCCACCTTCTACATCTAACCTCAAACCATATTTCTGCAGCCCCACCTAGGTGATCTGAACCCTTCCTGGCTAATCCCAAACATCAAGAAATTTGTCCCTTACAAAAAGGACTCATTCTCTGGTGTTGAGTCTAGGTATCTTTTCTCAGATAAATAGACAAGATCAAGACATTCATCTCAGTCACATAAGAAATTAGTGGAACAATGAATAAAATCAAAGCATGGGTTTGAGGATCAGATAGAAAAGAGCTCAGTGATATAATAGCTACTTACTAGCTGTATGCCCTCGAGCAAGTTACTTCACATCTCTGAGTCTCAATTTCAAGATAAATTTGAGAGTGCCAATAATTACTTCCAAGAGTTGTTTGTGAAGATGAAAATAGGATCACCTATAGAGTGCCTTGGGTAGTTGTTGGCAAATAAGAAGTACTGAATAAGGCACTTAAAGGGAATGGGAATGACCATCTCCACCTGGCTTGTTTCCACATCTAAAAGAAACTTTCTCTCAGGTAGCAGGAAAGTTGACGTTACAGATAATTCATTGGCGAATGTTTACCCTGACTCTCGCATCCAGTGCTAGACTATAAAGGAATAACACAGCTGTATGCTCCTGAAGAATCATTTGTCATCAACATGAACATTCAGAATCTCTTGGATTCTAATCATCCTCATAGTGTGGAGGGGAATGGCATCATGTGTCTTAGAATTTGGCATTTGAGTTCAGAGTCTGGCTCTGCCCTGACCAGCCATGTGAACTTGGGTCAATCCTATCCCTCCTCTGAGCCTCAGTATCTCCTTTTTATAATGGGGCCAGAAATCATAATTTCTCAGAGCAAATAAAGTTCTGCAAAAGAAAGTAGAAGAAGAATTCATTGTGGTGGGATATGACATGTAGAGTAGGGGCCCAATGTATAGGAATTTTCTTCCTGTCCTTTGAGAGAGGCCAGATTAACACTGTCATACACACAAACTGTGAGTTGACACCAGCTATACCCTGAATAGTTATTTCTAATCTTTTATTCTTTAGTATGTTTTGGAAAAAAGACTTGTTGATATTTGGACAAGTTAACAGCATCATTTTGTTTTATGAGCTGCCAGTACTAAATGTTGTCCCTATGCACTTTCATCGTGTTTTTATTTGAGTTTTTGCATAAACTTCTCTTCTGTGTTGATTTGACCTTTTCAAGCCCTGTTCTCCAAGTGTTTGAGGCAAAATGTAGCATGATGAAGCTGAGCTCACACCTTTCACACTGAGAGGAGAGTGAGTCCAGGCAATTGGCTTCTATGCCAGGAAAGCCTATTAAAATATTAAATGAGGAGTTCATGATAGGTTTAACGAGGCTCTTGTGGCAAACCTCCAAATCTTAACTTAGTAAGGTTGGGTCTTGGCTGTAACAAACTTAGCTGTCACAAGCGGTGTGAGACCATTTATTATGTACGTGAACATTGATAAATTAATTCCTGATAGCTGAAAAAAGTTAGGGGTTCTTATTTGTTTAATGTACCCCCTTCTCACTTTTAAAGGGATCCCATAAGAAAATAACTTTGAATTAAGTTTGTGGAGGTGCAAAATTTGAATAAAGTGAATAGGAACAAATGCATGAACCCAGATCTCACAACTAAAGAATGAAAGTTGGACTCACATTCCTATTAGGCTACTCTTCCAGCACCCATCCTGGCATTTTACAATGCTGTCCTGGGAGACCACTCGTAATGAATCAGGTGGGCTTATAATGAGGCCTTTTTTTATACTTTACTAACCAAGAAACTTTGAATCTGTTCCAAAATACAGCAACTTATTCTGACTATCTGTACTATAATGATAATAGCTACCATTTATTAGGCAGTTATGAAGTTCCAAGCAATTGCAAAGACTGGGTATTATCCTACTAATTAAAATATGATGTTAATTGAATATAAGGAATAAAATAGTACACTGAGGCAGAACATCTTATGACTTAGACTCGAAGAACATAGGAGGGGAGAGGAGTTGGGGTATTTTAATTTTCTGTCCAATGCCCTAGAGGATCAGTTGAGGTTTGGGTAAACTCTAGCGAGTACAGTGCCTCTTGAAATGTCATAGCTCTCAAACAGAGATAAGAAAAAATAGTTTCTGCTACTTTGTTTCTGACTTATTACTAAGGATGACAGCCAACTGATGTGCATAGACTGAGAGATAAGACTACTAGAATTTGATTCCATGCTAATAAGTTAGAGCCCATTGTAAATTGATTGTAATAATAGCCCCTTTTCTCATCACTCAATGCACTCATTCTCTTTGCCATGTAACTCCGCAGTTCTTCTCACTAAAGAAAGATAAAACCTATTTCCCTAAACATTAACTACAGCTGACATTGTGACTTGCTAAGACCAATAATAGAAATCAGCAGAAGTGACCATACCTAGTTCTAAACTTAAGCCTTAGGAGACCTTGATTTTTCTGCCGTTCTTGAACTTAGGCAACGTGCCATGAGAACAGGCTTAGGCCAGGTCACTAGAAGAGGAACACATGAAACAGAGTTGAGTTGCCTCACTTATTCCAGATGAAGCCAACCAAGATCAGCCAACAGCCATCAACTCTCAGGCTTAGAGTGAGCCCAGTCAAGATCAGTAGAGACATCTAACTAACCTGTAACTGTCTTAGATACATGAGAAAGCCCAGTCAAGATCTGCTAAGCCCAGGCTAGATCAGCTGAACCCTGAGAATTCATAAGCCAAGTATTTGTTTACTGTTGTTTGTCACAGAAGATTTGTGGTTGTTTGACGTGAAGCATTAATGTGGCCATAAATAAACTATACAAAGTCTTATAGAAGCTACTGCTTCACTCTAGATAACTAAGAATAAACTCATTAAGGAGAGCATCTTTTGTGAGTCATGTCACAAGGTTCATGTCAGAGAGTTGGGAGAAGTAATCTTAAAGTTTATCTAGCCTACCTGTCCAATCTTTTAAAAAACATTTTTTTTTGGAGACACAGTATCTTAACTTTGTTGTCCAGGCTGGTCTTGAACTCCTGGCCTCAAGCAACCCTCCTCCTATCTTGGCCTCCCAACGTGTTAGGATTGCAAGCATGAGTCACTGAGCCTGGCCTTCTTGTCCAATCTTAAATAAAACTTCTAGAAAGTTCAAATCCACTCAAAACATGTATACTGAATGTTTATTTTATGTATGACAATTTGCTATTTGTTGTTACGTGAAAGGATGATTCTCAGTGAAAGTATACACTGAAAAGACAGAGCAGGAACATGCTTTATATCTCCCCTTCTTCCTTTAGGCTAAGATTCTGTGAATAATGTTTCCCTCATCACTTTTGGAAAAAGCTTCTCCTGCTAATGGGAGAAAGTTATAGCCTTCAGCTGTGTTGCATGGGAGATGTTGAGAATCATCAACCTAAAGAAGAGCTGACTTTCTGTTGTCAAACATAACCATCATATGTGTGTTATTTATTATAGCCATGCCTTCCAGACAGTAAGGAAAAGAATGGCAATGCTCACAGGTCTCCATGATTTGCAGGTCTTGCTCCCCAGCTGCCTCCCTCTTAGTTTTTACATTATGACAATTTACAGATAGGCAAGGTCTTCCTTGAGCCAAGAGATAATTATTTATTCCAAAAGGACTATAAATAAGACTTTCAATAATACATTTTTTTCTTTACTCCATCACCTAAGCATAGCATCAGGTAGTTCATTTATTAAATGCCACACTTGAAACTAAGGCCTATGATAAGATTCCTAATGCAACTGTGCATTCATGGGTGAATAAGTTTGGATCCTGGGACCACACAAGAGTATGAGTAGTTAGCAACCAGAAAAGTTGGCTGAAATGTTCACCTTCCTCACTCTAGCATGTATTGCTGAAATCCACAAAATGTCTTTAATTTCTGGGAAGACTCTTAGTGATGCGCAGAATATCCCATGTGATGGTTAGTTTTATGTGTCACCTTGGCCAGACTATAGCATCTAGTGATTTAACCAAACACTAATCTAGATGTTTGCTATGAAGTTATTTCATGGATATGGTTGATATCTACAATCAGTTGGCAAGTAAAGATAATGTGGGTGACCTAATCCAATTAGTTGAAGACTTTAAGAGCAAAAACTAAGGTTTCCCAGAAAAGAAGAAATTCTGCCTCCAGATTGTAAAATCAACTCCTGCCTGTGCTTTGGATTTGCCAGCCCCCACAATCACATGAACCAATTTCTTAAAATAAATCTCTTTCTCTCTCCATATATATATATATATATATATATATATATATATATATATATATATATATATATAAAATCACATACATTCCATGCATAACAATATATGTAATATATGTATATACATATAAAATATATACATATGTTCTATATGTAATATGTAATATATATACATATGTTCTGTTTCTCTGCAGAACCCTGGCTGATACACTACATAAATTTAAACTTCCATCACTCTCATAAAGTTAACTTTTACAGTCTTAAAGGAACCACTAGAATCCATTTTACACTCAATATCCCGACATATTTGCTTTAAGCTATTCTTATGGTCTTGGATTTGGACTTGAGTTGGATTGTGTATTCTTTGCTACAGCCTTCGTGGGAGATGCTGTTAGCATTCTGCCCAGATTCACTTGGATCCCTTTTAACTTTACTTTTAAACTTTGTTTCTAAAAATCCACACCTCCAACTCTCTCTGGTGAATCTTCTTTCAAATTACTGAAGCTTCCCCATAAGCACAGAAAGCCTAGGAGTTACTATCTCAGCTGATGACTGACTGGTATGGGAATATGGAAGCCCAACTCCCCTACCTTAAGTTGGGGCAGACTCTGAAAAGTAATTTACATACCAGAGGCTTCCTGTGGGATTAAACTGAGGCTGGGACTGGACCTGAAACAGTACCTTCAGCCCATTTCCTATCCTGCTTCTTCTCTCCCTTACCAGTATCTCCCAGGATTGTTTTCTTATCTCAAGCCTTGCTTCTTGCAAGGTCAATCTAAGACACCCTTTATATCCTCCTTTGTCTGTGATACAGATTCTTATTCTAGCTATGCTAGCTTGGGAAAGCCTGGAGAGATAACCTGCCATTAATTCAGCAGACAATCCCATAAAGAGTGAAAGTTTTAGTTAGTCCTGGTCCCCTGAGTGGGATCCAGATAGATCTGACAAAATACTAAATACATGATGCAAAAGCAAAAGTAGAATTTTAGAATGACACATTCACAGAAGCTTGGAGTTGGAAGAAACCTACAAGTACTACATCCCAAATCCTACCTATTCATGAATTCCTTCTTTAACATGTCTATAAAATAATCACTCAGTTCTTTTGTAACAGTCTCTTCCTTTTGAAGCATCACATCCCATTGTTGAACCGTTATATTAGAAAGTTTAATTTTACACTGAGTCCATTTTTCCTCCTATGAACTTCACCCATTTAAAACAAGTAGTCTTTGCTGTCTATAAAAATTTCATCAAAGGAGAAGAGTGATCCCAAGGACTTGTGCCCACAACAGCGCAAATCCTTAAAGCAAAATTTTAGAAGTTTCCTTTTGTACCTGAGTTTAATCTGATACTTTGCCAGTATTTGCTTTGTTTTCAGTAGGTGTGGAAGAATCTCAAGACACATAGGTAGGGAAGATAAGGCATTTTAATCCTCAGCACAGGAGAGATCTGTGGCCATAAGTTAACAAACCAAAAAGGCTACTTGCAAAGAATGTGAATGACATATTTGAGAAGGTCACAGTCATTATCCAATAAAATATTTAGGATCCATAAAAGGGTTTACAATATTTGTTCAGCTGAGTAAGACATTCAACATTTATAAAGAGCTCCAGTGCTTATCCAAAGGAGATGAGCATCAAGGATCTCTTTGTTAGTTGAAAATTTTTACTTTTTTAAAAAATCTGTTTTTGTTTTTGTCTTTTTTTTCCTATATGTTATTTTAAAGATGTGGGGTACAATTCAGGATTTGTTATACAAGTGGGCATTGTATAGGTAAATTTTGGGTCTCCCTTTGGGAAATTTTTTACTTTTAGAAAAGATGACATGAAAATCAACTGACTAGGGTGATTAGGGTATGCTGATTTCATTGTGAATACACATACTGGGTCTAATGCTACCGTCCTTTAAACATACGAATACTAGCCTAAGGCACTCCTTGACCATTTTCAGGTGCTCCTATGAGCACCTGAAGACACAGTGAGGCTCATTGCTCTCAGCCCTAGCTTCCCAGTGTTGTGTTGTCTTCTTTTCACAGAGGTTCCCCTTCAATATTTCATTCTGGGGTTGGGATCCTCCTGACTTTTGCATCTTGCTTTCCATCAAACTCTGCTTCTTATCAAGGGCTAAAACTGGAGTAGAAATGGCTATTAATTCAATGTTCTTACTCTGGCCTAAAGGTCAACATGATTTGTCCCCATCAACATTCTGCTCTTAGCCTCTGTCATCCCTCTCTCCTCCTATGCCAGTCATACTGGTCTCTGCTGCTCCTCAAATATGCTGGGGACTCTTGCATCAGGGTTTTTGTATTTGCTTTCTCTCTATCTGGAGGGATGTCATGGCTCCTTGTCTCCTTGAGACATTTGCTCATCTATCCCCTTACTAGAGATACTTTCTCTGACCACCCTGTATATTTTTTGTCTATTTCACTGGATAGCATTTATCACTTCTTGGTGATTATAAACTTCTTAGTGTACTGTGTTTCTCTCCTTGCTAGAATTTGTCTATTTTGTTTTCTGCTGTCACCTGACACTGAGAACTGTCTAGCATTGAGTGTAACTACTCAATAGATATCTATAAAATGAAAAATAAATGTTTCTATTATTAAGGCTTATATCTTAGGTTATTTCTTTATTTGCAATATTTTTTGCAAAAGTTACAAGAATGTTTCCAGTATCTCTGCTCCCAGCCACTTAGTTTTTCTCCCCAAAGGCAAACAATATAGTGATTTTCTTATGTATCATGCCAGGGAAAATTTTTGCATGAACAAGAAAATATACATGAATATATTTTTTTTTCATATTTTTACCCAATGAAGGCATACTGTGCATACTATTTTGCTAACTGAGCAATATAACATGAAATTTTTGCACACCAGTAAAAATGAAAATACTTCATTAAAAAAGATATACTTGCATGATCTTCCACTGAAAGAATTTGCTGTAATTTATTTAACTTGTTCCCTATTGATGGACACTTAGGTTGTTTCTACTGTATGTTTTCTTTGTACATTCATTATTTTGATCATTTTCAAAACTGCAGATATTCAACCATTGTTGCGTTAAGAGGATAAGCTTCTAGAAATAGAATTCCTAGATTAAAAAGAGACGGGCATTTGTACTTGTAAAGTGAAGCAATACTATCAAATTGCCCCCCAAGTAGGATGTGCAGATTACATTTTTTGTTATAAAATAGTTCCTATTTCTCCACACATCCTGCTGGCAGAGAATGTCATTTAAAGTTCTTACCTTTACCAACTTGAAAGGAAGAAAATGATACCTCATTGTAGTTCTAACTTGTATTTCTTTTATTATTAAGCTGAGTATCTTTTTACATGTATAAGAACCACTTGCATTTCCTATTTTATGAGCTATCTGTTGATACCATTTGCTTCTTTTTCTTTAAGGTTTTCTGTCTTTTCATGTTGCTATGTAGAAGCTCTCTATAAAATGGATGATCACTGTATTTGCAATATGCATTGCACATATTTGCTCCTATTTTGTGGGTTGTCTTTGACTTTATGTTTATTTTTTTCTTTGTAGAATTCTATTTTTACATTTTTGTGGTTAAATTTTTAAGTCTTTTGTGTGAGTTTTGTGTTAAAATAAATGACTTCCTCTCTCCAAAATTATTTTAAAGGAATTCTTTCATATTTTCCTCTAGTATTTTATGGTTTCAGTTTGTATTGAATCTTTTAAAAATATGGAGCTCATTTTCAAGTGTGGGTGAGGTCAGGAGCCAACTACACACACACACACACACACACACTTTTTTCAGATGGTTGTCCCCTTTTCTCTGCTTTATGTTTTGAGGTCAGTTTTATCTATTTTCCATGTATTCGGTTCTCATATGCATTTAGATTTATATTCTGGAATTTCTGGTGTATTTCACTGATCTTTCTGCATATGCATGTAGCAAAACCACACTGTTTTAATTAGTGTAGAAGTATAATATATTTTAATACCTGGAAAGCCTAGATTCCCTTTATTACTCTTTTTTTTGGATTTTTAAAAATTCTACCTGCTAGCATAATTTTCATATTAATTTGATACTTATCTAGATTCCCCAAGATACTGCTGGAGTTAAATTCAGTGAGTCTACTGTTGCCCCATTAAGCATGATATTGATTTTGAGATTAAGGAATATTTAAAACGTGACTGTGTGTCATATAAAGAAGCACTCATCTTTTTATTTATTAAAGTTTTATTAAGATGAGCTATTGAATTTCATCCAATATCTTTTCAGCATCTTTAGAAGTAATTATATAATTTTTTTCTTTTGATCTGTTTCTATGATAAATTACATGGATGGATTTCCCAACATTTCAACACCCTGGAATTAACTTTCACTTGGTTATAGTGTGACTCTTTTTTTTTTTTTTTTTTTTGAGTTGGAGTCTCACTCTGTCGCCCAGACTGGAATGCAGTGGCCGCTCCCGGCCACCGCAGCCTCAACCTGCTGGGCTCCAGTAATCCTTCTGCCTCAGCCTTCTGAGTAGCCGGAATTACCGGCATGCGCTACCACGCCCAGCTGATTTGTTGATTTATTGTAGAGATGAGGTCTCGTTGCCCAGGTGGGTCTTGAACCCACGGGCTCAGGCAATCCACTCACCTCAGCCTCCCAAAGGCACAGGATTACAGGCTGAGCCACCGAGTCCAGCTAGTGTTACTCTTTTAATGCACGTCTAGATTGTGTTTGTTATCAATATAGGTAAATTAGTTTGTTCTACAATTTACTTTTTAATTTTTATATATACGGTTTAGGTTTTAATTATTATACCAACTTCATAAAAAGAGAATTTCAGAAACTGCTTTTTACTCCTGTGTTCTAGAACAGTTTTTCACAATGGATTAACCTCTTCCTTAAAGGTTCACTGGAATTACTCTGCGAAACCATCCGGAGTGGTTGTTTTTGGTGATGTAACACTTTGACAATACTCACAGGTTTAATGGACACTAATGAAGCTTAAGTTTCAGGACCCGTCTCACAGGACCCTAATAAGTCCCTGCAAGGCACCTAGCAATTTGTCCACATGATCATACGTTTTTTGTGAAATCTGCAAATAAGGCTCTTTCAACTACAGTTGACTTCATACTAATTTATATGTCAGTCCTTTGTTTATGTCAAGTGACCTTGGAGTGACTGAAAACATTTTTAGGATCTGACTAAGGGCATCATGGTAGACTTGGAGATAGGCCACCCAAATCCCCCCTTTAATAAAGGACTTGCCTTTCACTTGAAGGGAGGGTAGTCAACAGTCTCCAGCTGTCAGCTCCTTCAAGATCTACTTTAGCTGTCAAGAGTCACCTTTCTGAGGTCATATCCTTTCCAGGGCAGTCCTCCCACCTGGTGAGTGAGTGAGATGATACAAAGTCCTAGGCATTTCAACCCATCACAAAATACTCCGAAAAATGCTACTGTCTCTAGAGTTCTCTGTAGCATTGTGTGATGTCTTCTTTTGTGTGGTCCTGCTTCTTCTCCTCCCCATCACAGCTGTTGATTCCTAATGAACATCTTGCTCCCCCACAGCCTCTCAGTATCTGCTTCTAGAGAAAACGGCCTGCAATAGGAAAGTTGAGCTTGTTGTACGTTTACTTTGGTTTTCATGGACTACAACACACACACACACACACACACACACACACACACACACACACACACACACACAATGGATTTCAGTCACTTTTGCATTTTGTTAAGTTATTGTTGGCAGATCTGGCATGTAGAGATGGCTTCCAAAGTACTCCTACTTCCCAACGTATTTCCTCACCTGGCATGACTATGTGAATGGTGCCCAGTTCAGGAAGTATCTGGGATGAAGGAGAAACAGAGTTTGAAGTGTATGGAGCCAGAAACTACTCCACAGAAAAGTCTTCCGCTTAACATGTAAATATGCAATCAAATAACTTGTTTCCAATCAATACCCAGTCAAAATAGAAGATTTTTCCTGAAGAGAAAATTCTCAATAATGTAGCAATTCACCTGTGAAACTACCACACTTAAAAAAAAAATCCAACTGTATAAAACAGAATTTAAAATTCTCATATGTAGGGGCACAAATCTGTGGTAATACTGAGAACAATGAGTACCTCTGTGTGTGAAGTCTCACGTTTTTTGTTTTTTTAAATCCCAATATTGAATTACATCTTAGCAAGGTTGAGAGATTCCAGACAAATGGCATGCCAAATGACTACCAAAACTGAAAGAGCCTGAGTAAATGAACATTCCAGTGACAAAACCACATGTATTTATCAATATGTCAATGCAAGCAGTTTATGAGTCATTTGATTACACAATTATGCAGTTTAATGCAACAAAGCAGCAATTTTAAAATGTGTTTGAATTGTTCTAGGTAATGAGTGACATCAATTCAGTGTTTAAGATTAGTCATTGCATAAGAAAACTTAAAATACATATCTCATACATGAAAGAAAATTAATAGTGGTTTTGCCAAATTTGCCAACACTCTTAAAATATTTTAAAGTATTTATAATAAGCCGTGAAGCTAAAAAAAGCTGTGAGAAACAATAATAAAAAACAATTTTAATTAATATTGTTATAGGAGAGACCAAATTGCCTTTCTCATCTTTCAGTAGAAAATGATACCCAAAAGCCATTGTTAGATGAAGAGATCACAAGATATACAGCCAAGAACTGTTGGAAAAGTATATTATAGATGTATTATTTAATAAAAATCTTACATTATTTACCTGAGTTTTGCAATATTTACATTTGTGTGTAGTGTTTTGTTTATAATTTGTCTTTTAAAAATATCTTCATTCTAAACATTCAGTTTGCTACTCTTTGCTTCAAAGTTTTGCACCTTTCCTATAAAGAGTCACAAAATTGTTTTAACTTTGAGACCTCCAAAACTGAAACCCACTTCTGTTTTAGATACGTATGTCTGTGTACATGAATGCACACATAGGCAACACACAATACTTGCTCTTTCTAGATTTTTTTATTTTTGTAGGGTAAATTCTAATAATCTATGCTTTCCTAGAGAATCATTCACTATAATTATTCATTTTATCTAGCTGTTTCAATGTGTTAAAGCAGAGCAGTCTCATAATGCTTTCAATTTCTTCAGTCTATAGGGATTTGCACCCTATGATTTAATGTGTGTGTTTTATCTGTTTTTCCTGAATGGCTTCTCCAGTGAAGTTTATCTACTTGTTGTTCCTCTCCTTAAAAACTCAGCTTGCACTTGCTAGTTCAACAGTTTTCAAAATACGTTACTTTCTGCTCTTATTTTTTATTTATTGTTTTTGCCTGAGATGCCTTTTCTAATTCCAAATTTTCCACCATTTGTGGTTTGAAATGCGTTTTTTTTCTCAGCATATTTTTGGTTTTTTCTTTGTAATCCAATTCTATTTTTTTAAAGTTATAGTATTTAGCCCATTTACAGTTATTGACATGTCAGACTCTTTTCATTTTAGTGTGGCCATGTTATGCATTGCTTTTGTAGATTTTCTTTACTTTTTAGAAATCTTTCACTATTTACAGTCTACACATATATTGTTTCTTCTGCTAATTTGGAAGGCTTATATATTACTTTCAGATAATTTCTTTATAATCATAACAAGATAACACTAAGCTATTTTTCTTTAGCCAGTGTAAATTAAATACCTATGAGAAGAGTATCAAAATTGATGTGTCCACACTTTTCTTACCTCACCCTCCAATTTCAGTTGATTGCATGATTTTTCTATGAATTATCATTTTTAAGTGAGATCTTTTTACTTCTGATTATAAGGGATAAAACATAAGCATACTTGCGCTACCTTCATTTTTTCCTCATCTTTCTCCCCAAACTTTTGTAATTTGCATAGCTTACATTGCATACATTGCTAATATATGTAGCATTTATATTCTGTTCTGTAGCTAAAATACTCAAATTTGTTTAGCCTTTGTTCTACTTCTGAGTATAATCCTAACGGTTTCTTTGCTATTAATTCACCAGTCATCTCCTTGTTGGCTAAAAAAAGCATATTCCAGTGGTTTGTTTGAGAAGAACTCATAGGAACTACACATTCAAAATATGTTTCTGATTTTTTTGTGTATGAGCTAGACATAAAATTAATAGATCTTATTTTTATTTTCCTGAAGACATTGTCATCCTTAAATTTTGATACTGGGATTTCTGATGTTATTTAGAAGAAATCTATTTGGGTCAATGGAATTCCTTAGAGTCTGAGAAATTAAAGCCACTAGACTGGTCACTCTGTTTCTAGATTGAGTGAAAGCTGGTGCCCTTTGGGTTTTTTTCCCCCTGATATTTTGTAATCTGGTTTCAAGACCAGAGTGCCCCTTTCCGATGACGCCAACTGACTTTGGGAAATATAGTTGTATATTCAGTAGCAGTTAGGCACCCTTTCAAAAATAGTACATTTTTGACTTAATATTTCCTAATCAACGGCCTATGTAGATTTGGGGTCCACAAGAAGTTGGAGTGCTCGATCTTTTGACAATGCAAATGACATAATTTTGTCATGCTCCGAGACTGACAAGAAATTGACAACAAATTTGACTTCTATCCATAGCAACTTGACTAGCTCCAGTGGTCTGTGTATCTGCTTCATCTTCTCCAGGGCACTTTTGGTTTGGCCTCCTCAGACTGTGCCTGCAGGCTCACATGCAGAGTCTCCCCTTTGCTATTCCCTTTCCAGGAGAGTATGCTTTCCACTCCCTTCCTGTTGCTAACTCCTAGACATCCCTCAAGGCTCAGCTCACATATCTACTCTTTCTGCAAGCATTGCTGGGTGCTTCCAGAGCTTTCTATCATTGCACTCCTCTCATCCCTATTACTGAATTGTGATATTTTTGTTTATGTGGCTTCTCAACTGCACATAAACTTTGAACTGTCTCAGGATAACGTAAGTTGTTGTTTTTTTTTTCCTCTCTAATTCCAACATCTAACACTGGATTTATGTTTATTGAATGAAATGACTAAATAAAAGAATGAATCTTCTTCATCTTTTTAAAAAAACCACATACAGTGTATTTCAACAAGGATCCTCCTCTTACCTTTCAAAGTCTTTGTATTAAATTTTATTATTCATGACTCCCCTGCCTAGACCCTCTAACCCAACAAATCATGTCTTTGCTCATGCAATTCATGTTTCCTCCCTCACCTCATCCCCAACTTGCTCCATGGAACCAGACACCCCAGATTTAATCTGATGACATTTTCCTCAGACTCCACTTACCCTGCAACCAAAAGACTTACATGTATATCTGCGTGCTCAATTAAGATAGAGACTTGGCAGGAATTTTGCATTCTTTTCCCCTGATGTGTCTGTATTTTGACACCTGTGTTACTCTTTAGGGCTTCTCCATCTGACTCCTTGGTTTTAATTTACCTCCACATTTCATTTGACTTATTTGAGTGGCTAAACTTCTACCTTCCTTTCTTCCTTGGAAGAGAAGGACTGACTTAATTATTTTATAATAGAATGCATTTTCTCTTGTAAAACTGATTAATTTCTCAACTACATCTAGGAAATGAAAAAACAGATATCCTTGGCAGTTTAGTCAATTACTGAGTGGCCATATTTCCTAGATTCCATTATGGGATAGAAAAAAAAAAAAAGCACTGAATTTGGAGAAAAATGATCTGGGGTTGATCCTGGCTTTATCACTTGCTCATTATGTTTCTTTGAAAATGTGCACCTTCTGAAATTTGATTGCCTCATTGTAACTAATGATTTTTGCATGCTACATAGAATTATCATGAGTATCAAGTGAATTTATGAAGGTGAGAGTCATTTTAAAACTGATGATTTATACAAACAATTGTTGCTCTCATATAGGAAATTTCAAGTCAAATCTGTAACTCCTACCTAATCTTTTCTTTTCAACAATGATTATATTTTTTAAAAATATATAATATAACTATATACATCTAGTAACAAAATCAATTAAGGCTACTATTTAAAGTTCTAATAAATCCTGAACTCAATATGTTCTAATTTTTGCTGAATTAGTTTTCTGACACACCCTTTTTCCAATACCACAAAGTATGATTTAAGAGTTCTGATCAGTTTCATAAATTTCTTTATCACACTCCTTCCTAAGTAGTGAGACAAAAATTCTAAGCCAACATCTATTCATTTGTTTCTTCAAGTATAAATTTAGTAATGCTCTTCCTAGCTGTGACCTATAAGAAGCTGTATATCTGGCCCTGGAAAGTTCTGCTCAGTCTTATAGAGGGGCTCAGGAAGTGGGTGTGATTTGTTTTGTGTTGTATGTATGCATGTATGTATGTATGTATGTGTGTATTCTGGAGCTGTATGTTCTAAGAAATCAAAGAAATATATATATTTTAGATTTGACATCATGGCCGATGACCTTATTGTATAAGACATGAAATGTAGTTAATTATTTCTCCTGTTTCCTGTGTCAGAATCACTTTATTATGATATAGAAAGCATTCTTTTTTCTTTTTGGGTCAGATTTAAATTTTTTCTGAGGCTTCAGTAATCTCTTTACTTATTTCCAAAAAGTGAGTCTTAATTGCATAATATTAAGTATAAAATTATGAGAATAAAATTTTTTTATGTGTGGGGGGACCCCCCCCAAAAAAAACCCCAGAATTATCTTTTGGAGGGCAAATCCTTTGTAGTCCACTTAGAATTTGTTTTTCCAGATTAAACAGTCAGCCAAAGTTTTTATCTAGAAGTTTTGAGAAGATTGTGTCATGATTTATGGAAGAAACGTCCTGAATTGTGGCAAACAGGTGACTGGTTCTTCCACCATGACAGCTCACCTGCCCACATCATGCAGTCTTCAGCAATTTTTGACCCAGAACAGCATTAGCCCCATGCCCCACCCTCCATATTCACCTGATCTTGCCTGAGCAACTCTTTTTGCTTCTCTGGATGAAAAAAGTCCTCAAAGGGAAACAGTTTGCTGATGTGGAAGAAGTGAAACAAAAAATGACAGTAGCACTAAAAGGCATCAAAATGAACAAGTTCAAAAACTGCTTTGAACAGTGGAAAAAGCATCTTGATAGGTGTATTGCATCAAATGGAGAGTACTCTGAAGTTGACTGAAGTTTAAACATTTAAGAATGAATATACAATTTTTAATAAATAAATTCTGGGTTTCTTTGGGGGAGTCCCTTCTCATATGTTCTTCCATATAAACACACACCCATATGCACATACATTTTTAGTGAAATTTATATAAAATTTTTCACTCGGGTTTGATCTTATTCTATTTTAAACAGATGCGTAGTTATAAGAGAAAAATGAAGAAGAAACTTAAGATGTTTATAGTCATCAAAGATATTCTTTAGGACTTCCGGCAAGAAGGTGACAGGACAGCCTGGTCTATGAAACCCTCTGCAAACGAAAACACAGAGAGTCTCTGGCTCTCTCCCCGGGGACTGCGGATCCCAACGTTGGCAGCCTGCTCTTCACATGGAGCTCGGCCGTCACCACTGCTGGGGTATCGCAGCAGTCTGGACAGCCACTGCAGCTGCAGACACAGCAGCCACCAGTGCTGCATGACCTCCGTGGCGGCCACAGTGCATCGCGCCACCCTTGCATGAGGCGAACCACGACTTTAGTCCTTGAAGCCCCTGCAGGCAAGATCTGCTGGGATCACTGTCACCTCTGCTGCCATGGTGACATCCTGGCGGCCCTGGGTCTCCTCCCGTGTGCCCTGAGACAG
Organism: Carlito syrichta; assembly: GCF_000164805.1. Taxonomy (NCBI): domain Eukaryota; kingdom Metazoa; phylum Chordata; class Mammalia; order Primates; family Tarsiidae; genus Carlito; species Carlito syrichta. Next base: position 24,640 of record NW_007111122.1, read on the forward strand.
GCTCCCGTCTCCAGCCTCTGCCCAATTCCTGTCTGGCTCCACCTCCTTGGGGACGAGCAGCTGAGGTAGCACAACCTGCTGAGATAGTCCACTGCACGGACACATTCCAAGGCAGTGGGAAGTGGGTTTCAGATTATCCATACACCTGTCGGCGAATACCAGGACCTGCAGATAGATTTGGAATCACAGCTCCCCCCTTAAGTAAATCCCAAAACTGCAAAAAGGACCACCCCCAACCTACAGTGCAACTCCAGAAATGAACAAAGTAAGAGGGTATACATAACGAATAGGAGATTGAACAAACAGAAGTAAAAGCAATCCCTCTACCCCTGAATAACAGAATTAAAGAAGATGGTGATGTGGAGGAAAGGAAAAAGTAGGGAGGGGGAAATAACTGCAAAAATGAAGAAAAACCAAAAGAAGAATATAGGTCTCACACAGACCCCTGGGAGATCAGACACTGAGAAAACAGATTCCGGAGTACAAACAATGAAGAGCCCTGAGAATGACTGGTCACATGCAACAAACCCAGACATCAAGGCATTAATAGAGAGAATTAAAAAAATTGAGGAGAGACAAGAGGAAAATAGGAAGGAGCTGATGTCAGAAATAACAGCAGTAAAGAACACTGTGATGGAAATAAATAACAAACTAATAAGCATGGAAAGCAGAATTAGCCAAGCAGAAGAAAGAATCTCATAGCTCAAAGACCAAAACATAGAACTAACCCAAACTGTCAAAAGCATAGCAAAGAAGCTAAAAAGACAGAACAAAACCTTCAAGAGATGAATGATCACTTCGAGAGACCAAACCTAAGAGTAATTGGCCTTCCTGAGGCAGAGAGAGAAACAGAGGTCACACTGAAACAAAAATTTCATGAAATCGTTCAAGAAGACTTCCCTCATCTCATCAAGGATGAAAAAATTCAAATACAAGAGATTCAGAGAACCCTTGCAAGACAACAAATGAGAAGACCAACTCCCAGACATATAATAATTCACCTAAACAAAGTAGATATGAAAGAAAAAAATCCTAAAGCCTGCAAGAGAAAAAGGTCAGACTACATACCAGGTAAGACCAATTAGAATAGCAGCAGATTTATCTACAGAAACCCTCCAGGCTAGGAGAGCTTGGAGCCCTATCTTCAAAGTTCTAAAAGAAAAACAATTTCAACGAGAATAGCCTACCAGCCAAGCTAAGCTTCATCAGTGAGGGAGAATTGAAATCTTTTCCAGATATCCAATCCCTAAGAACTTATGCTGCCACAAGACCACCTCTACAAGAAACACTTAAGAAAGTATTGAACACAGAAGAAAAGGAAAAAGAACAACAGCATTCTTCACAAGAGTACAGGCAAAAGATTAAAAGCACACATGATACAACTCTAAAACCAAAGGAAAGACAATACACAAACAGGAAGAATAATAACTCTGCAAGAACATTATGATAGGGATCAACTCTCACATCTCAATAATTAGTGTGAATGTGAATGGACTAAATGCACCACTGATAAGACATAGAATGGCAAAATGGATAAAACATCACCAGGCAACAATCTATTGCCTTCAAGAGACTCACCTCACTAGAAAGGACACTCACAGACTCAAAGTAAGAGGATGAGAAACAAATGTTCAGGCGAATGGAACATAAAGGAGGAGTTGCGATCTTAGTCTCAGACAAAATACCCTTTAAGCTATCAAAAATTTAAAAAGATACAGAAGGTCACTACATAATGATAAAAGGTTCAATCCATCAACAAGAAATATCCATCCTAAACATATATGCACTGAACATAGGAGCACCAACTTTCGTAAAGCAGCTCATGGTAAACTAAAAAAAGATATCAATTCCAATACCATCATAGCTAGGGACTTTAATACCCCACTCACAACCCTAGACAGATCATCAGGACAAAAAAATTAGCAACGCGATCCGAAACCTCAATGTGACTCTTGATCAAATGGACTTAATTGATACCTACAGAACCCTCCATCCAAAGACCACAGAATACACATTCTACTCATCACCACATGGAACGTACTCTAAGATTGACCACATACTTGGCCATAAGACAAGCATAAGCAAATTTAAAAGGACTAAAATTTTACCATGCACTTTCTCGGACCACAGTGGAATAAAAATAAGCATTAACACCAACAAGGTCCCCCCCAGACCCACAGAGACATGGACACTAAACAGCATGATGCTAAACAACTCCTGGGTCAATGATGAAATCAAAACAGAGATTAAAAGACACCTGGAAACAAATGAAAATGAAGAAACATCTAACCAAAATCTCTGGGATGCAATAAAGCTGTAGTAAGAGGGGAATTTATATCCCTACAAACGCACATGAAGAAAATGGAAGGATCCCAAATTAACA
>NW_007111123.1:0-909 GCF_000164805.1 Carlito syrichta
CACAGTGAGAAACATTCACTGACTTGGATGAGGCCGAAGTCACCTGTAACTACTCTTCAGTCGTGTGATGCTCACAGTCCAGGTTGTCTGTTACAGTCTCCCAGGGCTTTAAAAAATCTGGATGCCTGACCATGTCCTAGGATAACTAAATCAACTTCTGGGAATGGGAACCAGGCCCCTGTTGTGAAACCTCTTTTTGTGACTTTAATGTGCAGCCCAGGTGCAGACTTGCTCTAGTAAAGGGTGGTGGGGCCCCGTCGGGTTGGCACTGTAGCAGGAAGGAGGGACAGGGGAGGAAACCAGGATGGGGAATGCTGACAGTCATTGTGATAAATTCTGGATGCTAAAGGTGGAAGAGAGTTCCTTGATGGGAACTCCAGGAACTCTAGTATGCTCACATCAGAAAGAACATTCTAGCATCTATGTTAGCATACATAGCAGTGAGTTTCAGCTGCTCCTTGTGTTGTGACATCTCAACAATTTAAGTGTGAGGGATGAACAGGCGATTTGCAAACCTCCCAGGTCATTTTGATGACCCTTTCCCTTCCAAATCTCTTCCTTCCACATCCTTTCCTCTCTATTCTGCCATCCTCCTCCCTCTCCCAGTGGTTACCTTGTCCTTTTCTTTCTTTCTGTTTTCTTTTTTTTAAAGAAAGCAGGATTTATTGAGAGCACAGAAAATTTCCCACAGCAGTAGGGGACCCGAGGGGGCTGCCCCCTTTTTTTTCTTTGATCGGGGGAGATGGGATGGCTATCAGATGCTCCATCTGAAAGCTGACTTATCCCCACAGTGGTCCTATGGTCCCAGCAGTCCTAACTCTGATGATTAGACCATGAGTTCCTCAACCAGTCACTACGCCCAGAGGAGTGGGACATGCTGATTTGCTAAGTCAGTTGAGGAAATACATG
>NW_007111124.1:0-1019 GCF_000164805.1 Carlito syrichta
TATGTTTTTGAGAGTTTTAGATAATTGGCCCTATGGCCCAGCAAAGAAGTGACAAAAGTCCGGTTTAAGTGCAATCCAGCTATTGGTAGCTGGCGTGGACAGGCCCCTTTACTTATCTCCTAATTTCATGGTGGGGTATGTTATCATCTCTCCCACTCTCTGTGATTCTGTTAATTGCTAAATTTCTCTTTCTGTGGATGAATGAGCAGGTGATAGTGACTCTCCAATGAACTGTCTCTGGGAGAGGACTCTTAGTTGTAGACAATGTGTTAGAAATAAGTAGTAAGTGTGAAGTAAAAGTCAGATTGAAGTTATCACTGAGTTTTTGCTGGAGTGAATTACTGCTTGCTCAGTCATTAATACAGAATTGTGTGGGGGTGTTCAAGTGCTCTTAAATGCATTATTCAGGTTACTTGTAGGGGCAATCAAGTATTATTATAGCTTTTCAGTATATATTTTAAACAAATGAACAATGAATTGTTTTATAATATTTTAACATAGTTATTCATCAACTTGCTATATCTGCCTGCAGAGGTTTATTTAATAAATAACATCATCCTGATGGAATTTAAAGTGAGTTATCTGTATTCAATCAGCATATATTACTATTATTTTTTAATATATATTTTTTATTTTAAAGTTGTGGGATACAGTTAAGGATTAAGTGTACAAATATTCATTATGCCGGTACCCTTGTGGATGAGGTGTGCCCCTCTTTCCCTAGACAGATATTGACTACCATTAATCTCATCTCTCTTTCCTTCCTTGTCCCCCCCATAGTTTCCCACCACTATCAATCCTTTTCTTATAGTATTATGGTAGTTGTTCAAGGTCCACTTATGAGTGAGAACATGTGATGCACAGATCTTTGTTTCTGTGAGAGATCACTCAGTATTAGAAACTCTAATTCCATTCAGGTTGCTGCAAATTTCATGATTTTGTTCTTTTTTATGGCTTCATAATAGTCTATTGTGTATATGCACCACATTTTTTTAATCCAGTCCTCTTTTTGATGGACA
>NW_007111125.1:0-648 GCF_000164805.1 Carlito syrichta
CCTCCGGCGATCCTTCCGCCTCAGCCTTCCAAGTAGCTGGAATTACAGGCATGCGCTACCACGCCCGGCTGATTTTTTGATTTATTGTAGAGATGAGGTCTCACTGCCCAGGCGGGTCTCGAACCCGCGGGCTCAGGCAATCCACTCACCTCAGCCTCCCAAAGGCGCGGGATTACAGGCTGAGCCACCGAGCCCGGCAATAAGTAAATTTTAAAAATAAAAGATAGATAAAAAAATTAAAAATTGAGACCTAATTAAAATTCAATATAGTCTAATCAAATAAACAGTATTTAATCATTATTGAATAATTTTGGCATATTGTTAAATTCTGAATTCTTAGGATCTGAGAAAAAATTATTTGTCCCTAAAATAATAATGTATTTTAAATTTTAATTCAATTACATTGAGTATGACTGGTTCCTCAATTTTAATTGAACAATTTGTGTTTTCACAAGTGCATACAATGATGTAGTCACTGGAAAAATTATAATATGTTTTATCATTCTACATTCCTATCGCTATTATTTCTTCCTAATTTTGGCTTCTGGTGTTTACTGATCTATGTTGTGTCTTTTTAATTTTGTCATTTAGAATTCTATGTAGCTTAATTAGAAATTTTTAAATGTCTTTTATCCTTTTTTTTTTTTT
>NW_007111126.1:0-934 GCF_000164805.1 Carlito syrichta
TCGTTGTGCAGGGAAGAGTTTTTCTATAGGGATGTTCTTGGGTTGTATACATAATCAGTATATTTTTTCTCAAACAATGGTGCCAATGTTTCTGTCACACTGTAAACACAAGCGTGATCTGTGGACCATGTTTGTGGTGGACAGGACTGCCAAGATGATTTTTAGGACCCAGTACAAAATGAAATTTTGAGGACCCTTGTTCAAAAATTATTAAGAATTTCAAGATGGTTTATTTCAAGGTCAGTAAACCAAGCAGGAAGTCCCTGAGTGTGGGGTCATTCTCAACTGCTGCGTTGATGTTTGTGAAACCGGCCATGGCAGTGGGTATCCCAGTTTGGGAAGAAACAGGCAGATCATCCCCTGTCCTCCTCCAAAGTACTAATGCCAGCAGTGTATGTTTGCTAGTCCCTGTACTACTGATGTGCCTGGAAGGGGGTTGGTAGCAGTTAAAGATATTTTCTTTTGAAAGTCAAGCGGCTAACTGTAAAGACCAGCCAGGCCGGTTTGAAAAGACCAAATGACCAGAGACTGATGGCTCTCATGGAAATGCAAAAGATAACTAATTCACAGACTTATCCAAAACCCCTTTTTGAAGTTGACGGTTTACAACCCTGCTTGCAGACTCTGCTGCCCAGCTCTTCCTGGAGACCATTTGTTCTTTAAAAGATCTGATTTTTCTGAACGCCACCTTGAAAATTCCAAAGAGAATGTGTAACCGCTCAACACAAGCCCCTCCCTTACCTAAACAAGGGTATAAGATCCCTCTTCTTCCATTCTGCGGGGCTCAACCTGGAAGGTGTAATAAAGTGCCACTTCCTATAATAGTCTCGTTGTCTTGATCTCTGTCTTCCTGCTACACTACAAGCTATGTCCTTGCACAAAAACTCACATGGGCTTTCCTGTGTCCCGCTAATTCTTTTTTTTTTAATTTGAG
>NW_007111127.1:0-732 GCF_000164805.1 Carlito syrichta
CTCTGCACCCTGGATTCGAACTCAGAGATAAACTTCTCTCTGCCGGTTCCCCGCCCCTCTGAGTTACTGGCATCGGGAGGAGCAGCCGAGCGTTACTCAGACCGTGACACGGGGACAGGGCCTCACGATGCCGGCCAGGCTGGTCTCAAACTCCTGGCTCGAAGCCATGCTCCCTCCTCAGCCTCCCAAAGTGCTGGGATGACGGGCGTGAGCCACCGCACCCGGCTTCTGCTTCCTTTGGAATGTGGCTATTAGAAACCGTTTCATTTGGGGCCCTCTCTTCCTTTCTCCACCATCGTGGCGTGCACGGTGGACTCCGTTGCTCTCCATGCCTTCTCACGAGGCTTTCAGGATCAAGCGATGCCTGGCCGAGAGACAGAAGCAAAATCGTCCCATTCTCCAGGGGATTCGGATGAAAGCTGGTCATAGAATCTGGTACAACTCCAAGAGGAGACCTTGGAGAAGCACCAAGCTGGGACTCTAAGGAATGGCTCATGGGGTGGCACACAGGTTTATGCTGAATCACGGTCACCGTCAACCTGCCGTTATCAACTGGAAAGAAAGGAATCTCCACAGTCGAGAAGTCAGACATGTTGAATGGGGATGTGACTTTTTGATGATGTGCTCTGCACTCGTGGGCTGGCTCACTAAGAAAAATGAAAGCTTTTGCCTGAAAAAAGGAAAGAAACATTTTTTATTTTATTGTGTTTTATTTTTTAAGTAGGAGTCTCA
>NW_007111128.1:0-748 GCF_000164805.1 Carlito syrichta
AATACTTTCTGAACTTTGCACCTCTTTAACAATCCAGTATACCATTTTTGTGGTATTTGGCACATTTGCTTTTTTATTGATCATTTCTATGCATATTTCATAACTCTTACCAATGTCTATCTGTGTCTTAATAATTTTATTTCTAAAATATCTTCCTCAAAATAGTCCTTTGATAACCATTTGCTCAATAAGCATTTTTTGGGCTCATAATAGAAGGGGGAAAATGAACATTTAACTGACTTAGCACCATTTCCTACTTCTATGAGGAAGGTGAACTGTCCAGGATTTGGGTCTGAGATATCATTTTTCTAAACACAGAATGGAATATTGTTTTTCAGTTGCTATACAATAAGCTTTGGTTTTCAAAATAAGCAAAGGAGAAATAGCATAAATATTGTATTTATTTCAAAATTCCACTTACTTTAATATGTACTTTGGGCAAGTGGTACTCATATAACATTTTCCAATTAATGGAAAAGGCAAAAGGATATATTTTAAAATATGCAGCAACATCTGTTGGAAATACAACTCTTGTAAAGCTTAAGAATCTATAAAAGCTCACAATAAGATTTCAATATACACGTATTAGTGTATGTATGTTTTCATGATTTGGCTATGTAACCCGAATTCTCCGAATTTGCGCAACTTTTCAAATAATGTAATTTATTAGAATTTGTACATCAGCCAGGTTTGGTGACTCAGACTGTAATCCCACGCCTTGGGAGGCTGATGTGAGTGAATTGCCTGA
>NW_007111129.1:0-1474 GCF_000164805.1 Carlito syrichta
AGAGCCCCAGAAACACAGTTTGATCCTTTGGCTCCAGGGGACCTTACTACCTTCTACTACAGGTGCCTACATCTGGCCTTTGTGCTTGACCCTGACACCTGCTGTCACTGATGCAACCCCTTCTGAAGGTTTCTTTTGTGTCTCCTGTCACTCCTTCTTCACCTATCTTCTCTTAATTTCTTCTTTTGCCCCCCTGCTAACCTCCATACTTTTATGAGCTATTTTCTGCCCCTCACCTCAACACATGCACCCTCCTCAGAGAACCTTACTTAACCCCTGGGCCTTAACCAGGAGGCTCCCAAATCCATATCTATGATCCAGATCTCAGCCATGAGTTGCAGACCCACATATTCAATCGTACTTGACTCCACCCTACCTGCCCTCCTATGAATGCACTTGCCCTCCCTGTCTCTGTGATTCTTGTGATAATGTTGTTATGCACAAAGTAGCCACAATCATAGGAACCAGCTTCATGCCTCTTTCAGTTGTTTGTCTTCAGGTCTGCTTCATGTGACATCCATTTATTTAAAGATCATTGACTCAGTGCCATAAAGTTCCTGGCAAGGAACCAGCTCTGAGGATACAGGAAAGGAAGATGTGGCCCCGAGTGCATGGAGGTATGAGTCACATGTGACTGTATGGGTATCTTCCCAATGTTAGTCTTCTTCTTTGTTTCTTGTTGGGAGGGTAACCACGCCTCCCAGTTTGCTTGGGGCAATGCCGATTATTCTTCTGTCCAAATGGCTCTCTGGCTACCATGTTTTATTTTCTGAAATGTCCTGTGTTGGACAACAAAATTATATGCCCAATTATTATACCTGTTTTAAGGTGTTATTAGACCTGTTTGTAATCTTTTACTTGATGTAGCATCATCAGTGCACTAGGTTGTTATCAGTTTCCTCAAAGATCTCTCTGTCATCAGTCTGGTTTCATTTCCATGTGTCTTCCAGTCTACTTCAGGAATCTGGCTACATCATAAACAGACCAAATTATTCTCATGAAGATAATAATTATCAAGTGTTCCTCACTGTCTAGCAAATAAGTCCAAAATTCTGAGCAAGACATAAAGGTTTACATATAATTGGTTTGAGTCCTGTCCACTTTTCTGAGCTATCTCCAGTCTATCCCAGGAAAGACCTTTATTTCCCAGTTGCTTGTCCTGCACATGCATGACCAGCACTTCCTCCTTTTCTGTACCTTGCTGTTCCCTTTACCTGAAAGTCATGTTTCCCTTCCCAGTCTGATGGGCTATGACCCCTTGCCCTCCATCAGTCACAAAGACCTTCTCCTCCAGTCCACCCTGAACTTCCAGGCTGGAATCACACCCTCTTGCAGGCAGCCCAGGAAGATATGATGTGTTTCCCTGCAATTTGATTTCTCCCCCCAATCCACATCTTGCCTGTTTTTCCCTGCCATCCAGGATCGCAGTGCATGAATGTGCTGAAGTTTAATTATATCTCTCCTACTGTAGCTG
>NW_007111130.1:0-1147 GCF_000164805.1 Carlito syrichta
CTGGGGATCTTGGGAAAATACAAAATCAGTAGGACTGGAGGAAGGTCGGAGATTCTTTGATCTAACAAGCTCCGAGGTATGCAGATGCTGTCAGTACATGGTCAACATTTTGAGACAACTGGCTAGACAATAGAACTAGAAGTGAACATGCTAAAAAATATTAGATGATGCCAAATTGCTCTTCAAAGTGGATGAACCTGTCTACACTCCCAGTGGCAGCATAAGTCAGTTTTATTTGTGTACTTTCCCACCAACAGTTTTAATTTTCAGATGTTTTATGTCAGTGGTTTTAAAAAGGGTATGAAGGTACCTTGCTTAAATTCATTTTTCTCTGATAACTGGAAGTTGAACCTCCTTTCAGATGTTTATTATGTATCTGGTCTTGCTCTTCTGTGTATATCTTGTTTACTTATTTGTGGTTTTTCTTATTGTTTTGCATGAAAACTTTAAAAATTCTACACTCTAACTAACGTTTTGACTGTATATCCTTTGAAAATATTTTCTAAGCCGGGCTCGGTGGCTCAGCCTGTAATTCCGGGAGGCTGAGATGAGTGGATTGCCTGAGCCCACGGGTTCGAGACCCACCTGGGAAACTTGGCGAGACCTCATCTCTACAATAAACAAAAAAATGAGCCGGGCATGGTAGCACATGCCTGTACTTCTGGCTACTTGGAAGGCTGAGGCGGAAGGATCACTAGAGCCCAGCAGGTCGAGGCTGCGGTGGCCGGGAGCGGCCACTGCACTTCAGTCTGGGCGACCGAGTGAGACTCCAACTCAAAAAAAAAAAAAAAAGAAAATATTTTCTACACCTGCATTTATCTTTTAATGTTGCTTTTAGTGAACAGGATATCTTAAAATTAATATGCTATAATTGAAACATTTTCCCCTGTGTTTGCATTTTGAAACATTGCATGAGAAATTCTTCTTAAGCTCCAAAGCCATAAAAATATTTTATTATATTTTCTTCTAAATATTGAAAAGACTTTATTTTCTTATATAGTTTTTCACTCATCAGGAATTGATTTTTGTATATGATGTAAGTAGGGAACTTTAAAAAAATTAGAAAACCAGTTCTCTTAACACCACTAATTTAATAGGTATCTCTTTGGCTGGTTTGTAAAGTTTTAGTAGTTGTCTCCATGACTTG
>NW_007111131.1:0-785 GCF_000164805.1 Carlito syrichta
CCTCTCATGGCCAGACTCCTTACCACCCATAAAAATCCCCCCTTCTCTTCCCTGGCCCCACCCAGGTCACCAATCAGAGAGGTCACCAGAGCGAACTGAAATCAGCTTAGCAACAGTGACCATGCAAAACTGTTCAGAAACAGGTTAAGACAAATGATGCCTCCCGGCCAGACCACAATACTGGGTCTCATAATAGCATCAAATACCAAAGTGTCATCCCCCATCCCACGTGATCTTTCTGGACCCAGTGAGTGACACACAAGGCAGCAGCTAGGAGGGGATGGGACACAGATCAGACCTGCCAGAAGCTGGGCAGGTTGTCACGGTCATGGCTCCTCCCTGGACCTGCCAGTGTGGACAGTCTTCTCCCACAACACCCCTGGGTATGGTCACACCATCCCCTTCAGCCCCGTCACCAAAAGCAAATGGACAATGGCCACCGTGACACAAACAGAAGAGGCAGCAATGTGCAACTGGCCCTCTTGTGCATGGAGACGAACTCAGTGTGGAGACCCCATGACACCAAGTGACCAGGCCCGGGCCAGACCACCATCTGGCCCCCATGGCCAGCTCACAGAATCATTAGCTAAACAGATCAGGAATGGCACACTGCTGTCCACGGGTCAAGCCTATCTTTGCAATTATGTTTTATTAGGATACAACCATACCCACTTACTTTGGCCACGTTTTTGCTACAGGGGAAGGAGAGACACAGACCCCGTGGCTGGCAAGCACAAATTACTCTCTGGCCTGAAGCATGACATTTTCCCCTGTTTTGTTGTTTT
>NW_007111132.1:0-715 GCF_000164805.1 Carlito syrichta
AGAGGACCAAGAAACACCCAATCTGGGTGGGGACATGAGGGGGTTGGCCAAGAGGTAGTCTTTTATTATTATGGTCATGGAGTCCTGTTGGAGCTTGATTATAGCACAACCAAATAATATTTTAGCACTTTCTTTAGTTTACAAACTTTTGAATGTTTTTATTATTATATAACAACCGTTGAGCAGATTTTCCTACAGGATATGTATTTTGCTTTTGCTAAGATCACAATCAATTTTCGAAAAGTTTCAATTATCTAAATTTTTATACTAATGCAGATCCCAAATACTTACTGCTTTGTAAATCTCCATGTTATTTTGGTTTATATATATTGGGTCCCAAATTCTCATTTATCTGTGTGACGCATTTTAAATGCTTGGTGGTTAAAAGTATCTGATTTATCGAATACTTCATGCACAGTACAAAATTATGTCTTAGGTAGAGAAAATACTAGTGGATTCAGTGGAAACACTCTTAAAAATATAAATTGGGTTACAATATAAAGGGAATGTGATTTTTTATTTCCTTCAAATATATAAGGAAAACTTTCTCTAAGCATTGTACATCTGTAAATTTTAATCAAAATTACCAAGCAGAAAATACAGAGTGCACCAAGAAAATGTACACAAATATTCAGAATGGAAAATGCTGTATTAAATTACGATACTGTTTTATTTTCTAAAATATTTAAGATTTCATATGCCTTCTGCCTTCTGA
>NW_007111133.1:0-778 GCF_000164805.1 Carlito syrichta
GGCATGACCAGATTCTCCCTCAAAGTCCTCGGGGTAAGCAACCCTGCTGACACCTTGATTTGGACTCCCTGCCACCAGAACTGCCAGACAAGACACCTCTGTTCCTTAAACCTCTAAGTCTGTGGCATTTTGATGCAACAACCTGAACAAACTAACATGTTATGATGAATTTTCAGCTAGTTCACTGAAAAGGCAAAAGGAGAACAGGAAGGTATTGCAGAGGCAAATAAAGGTAGCAGCTTCCACCCCACAGGGGATTAAAAAAAGAGGGAGGACACAGGGGAGGAACCAACAGACCTGAGACTCAAACCTGTGGGATGGGTACACGCTTGACTGAATCTGGGCTCGCTGAGGAGCCTGAACACCCAGCTTGGTGAGCATTGGACACCAGGAAAACTGGACAAGCTTTTGCCTGGTGAAGTCACGTGGTTGTGGCAGCACTGAGGGTGATGGGAAGGGATCTGGCCAGGAAGGAAGAGGCCACAATGGAGAGATGAGATTTGCAAAGTCCTGGCTATGTACTGCAGAAGACAGTGTTGAAACTGAGAGACAAAGATGTAATGAGCACATATCCTTCTTAGCACTTATTTTTGCCTTGTAGTATAACTGTCTGTATATGTTCAACCATCTACTTTAGTGTTTAATGTAATGTAGCTTCCCCCCAGCACATGATATTGCCTTTTTCTTTCTTTCTTGAGTCAGGGTCTCACTCTATCACCCAGTCTGGAGTGCATGGGCACAATTACAGATCACCGAAGCAACGATCTTCTGGACTGAA
>NW_007111134.1:0-1066 GCF_000164805.1 Carlito syrichta
TTATTCGGACTCTTTCCAACTTATATACCATTTTCTATACCCTCCAGCAGTGTGATAATCACTTGCTGGGGGCGTACAAATTCCATGCATATCACACTTTACAAACTATGCATCACAAGACCATCACGAGATTTGCAAGTTCCAAGCAAACAATTCGAATTCCATGATGCCTGTCGTGCATCACAAAACCCACATTAAGGTCACAGGTGCACAATTTCAATACAGATTGTTCAAAGTGTTTTCTATAATGTTCAATAAATCATTCATATTATACTCTTTGTTCTAAACCCTGATTAATACAAAAAACTTTCTAAGTTACCTCTAGGTTCAATCCAAGTTCACTGACTCCTAATATTTTTTAACGATTAATATTATCAACTTAACACTATACTATAATCTATAAGTTTACTTAAATAACTTAACTGTTAGTTATACTATTAACCTATTATGATTTAACGTAATTCCTTATACTTCAGTTAAAACTTATTCTTAAACTACCAAACTTTACTATAATTCATATGAGCTTCATATGTCTAAACTTTAATTTTTATATAATCTGATGATTGAACTTTAATACTATGCTATATCCTATTAAGCTAATACCTCATCATTAATTCTTTTATAAATCATATAGTAACTATTATATTTGAATAATGTAGCAAAAGTAAACAAAACAGCAAGCATAAATTTACTCAAATATACTATAAAATGTAAATGCAACTATGATTGTATATGTATATATTTTATTCTAATAAGTCTACTCTAAAAATCAAATAGTAGAGCCGGGCTCGGTGGCTCAGCCTGTAATCCCGCGCCTTTGGGAGGCTGAGGGGAGTGGATTGCCTGAGCCCGCGGGTTCGAGACCCGCCTGGGGAGGCGAGACCTCATCTCTACAATAAATCAAAAAATCAGCCGGGCGTGGTAGCGCGCGCCTGTAATTCCGGCTACTCGGAAGGCTGAGGCGGAAGGATCACCGGAGCCCAGCATGTCGAGGCCTGCCGGTGACCGGGAGCGGCCACTGCACTCCAGTCTGGGCGACAGAGTGAGACCCCAACTCAAACAAAAA
>NW_007111135.1:0-828 GCF_000164805.1 Carlito syrichta
CCTGGAGTGCAGTGGCCGCTCCCGGCCACCGCAGCCTTGCTTGCTGGGCTCTGGCGATCCTTCCACCTCAGCCTTCCGAGTAGCCGGAATTACAGGCATGTGCTACCATGCCCGGCTGATTTTTGATTTATTGTAGAGATGAGGTCTCGCTGCCCAGGCGGGTCTCGAACCCGCGGGCTCTGGCAATCCACTCACCTCAGCCTCCCAAAGGCGCGGGATTACAGGCTGAGCCACCGAGCCCGGCTAAGAGTACATTTTTAATCTGAAGAAAATGTTTTTTTAAAAGTCTAAATTGGAAACCGAAAGATTATATTTATCAGAAGTAGATTCAAAATGATTGCATCCTGTGGTAAGTTCTGCTTAGTGACGAGATACTCTGCAGTGTACCTCATGAGAATGTCACATATATTAAACGATAGCAGAACAGGATATCTGTACCTACAATTCACTTTGTCAATTTTTTAAAAAATGTGTTTAAAAATAATTTCTTTCATTTTTATTTTTCATACTTCGAAAAATATCTGTTGAAATTCTGGGTTCTTTAGTTATCCATAGATATACTGAATTAGAGCAGAAGTTATACATCATTCTTATCCATAATCTGGCTCAATAATAGGTAATGGTAAAAAGACACAAATAGTGAGAGATTATGTATTTTTCCCTCAAGATTTATTATCTCACTTAATCACATTGTCTGGATATATTTTATCTATTGTCATACCTTAATCCAGGGCACCAGCCATGTCTTGCCTCTTAACCTCTCTCCTAACTAGTTTATCTCCTTCCCCCATTCTCTAAATGGTTCTTCTGAACACAGTGGAACAATTT
>NW_007111136.1:0-732 GCF_000164805.1 Carlito syrichta
CTGGCTAGCCAGATGACTTAACTAACTGACTTAACTAGCAAGCCAGCTGACTTAACTAGCTGACTTAACTAACTAGCTAACTAACTAACCAGCTGACTTGTCTAGATGATTTAACAAGCTAGCTACCTAGCTTGCCAGCCTACTCAACTAGCTGACTTAACTAGCTAGCCAGCTGGATTGCCAACTGACTTAATAAGTTGACTTAACTAGCTAGCCAACTGGTGGCCAGCTGACTTAATTAACTTATTTAACCAGCTAGTCAGCTGGTAGCCAACTAGCTGGCTACCTACCTAGCCAGATGGCTAGCCAGTTGACTTAACTAGGTGATTTATGGTAGCAAGTTGGCTATCCAGCTCACATAACTAGCTAGCTACCTACCTAGCCAGCAGTCTAGCCTGCAGAATTAACTAGGTGCATTGAACAGTTAGCCTGCTGGCTAGCAAGCTGACTTATCCAGCTAGTTACATACATAGCCAGCTGACTAAACTACCTGACTCAACTATCTAGCCAGTTGGCTAGCCAGCTGACTTAGCTCACAGACATCACTAGCTAGTCAGGTAGCTATCTAGTGGACTTAAATATCTAGTTACCTACCTTGCCAGTTGGTTTGCCAGATCTAATAACTAGCTGAATTACCCAGCTAACCAGCTAGCTAGCCAACTGACTTCACTAGCTCACTACCTAGCTAGCCAGAGGCCTTAAATTTTTAGCTAACTAGCTAGCTACCTAGCT
>NW_007111137.1:0-729 GCF_000164805.1 Carlito syrichta
TTCTCGTAATGGCTTTTACTATTTTGAGGTATGTTCCTCGTATGCCTAGATGTTCAAGGGTTTTTATCAAGAAGGGGTGCTGGATTTTATCAAAAGCTTTTTCTGCATCTAGTGATATGATCATGTGGTTTTTGTTTTGACATCTGTTGATGTATTTAATTACATTTATGGTTTTACGAATATTGAACCAGCCTTGCATGCCAGGAATGAAGCCTACTTGGTCATGATGGATGATTTTTGAGATGTATTGCTGAATCCGGTTTGCTAGGATCTTGTTGAGAATTTTAGCATCTATGTTCATCAAAGATATTGGCCTGTAGTTCTCTTTCTTTGTTGGATCTTTACCTGGTTTGGGTATCAATGTGATATTGGCTTCGTAAAATGATTTGGGGAGAGTTCCATTTTTTCAATTGCCTGGAATACCTTCAGTAGGATTGGTATCAGCTCCTCCTTGAATGTCTTGTAGAATTCTGCTGGATAGCCATCTGGACCAGGGCTTTTTTTTGTAGGAAGTTTTCTTATTATGTAGTCGATTTTCTTGATTGTTATTGGTCTATTTAGGTCTCATTTTCTTCTTGTTCCAACCTAGGTAGGTTGTGTGATGTCAGAAAGTCCTCCATTTCCTTATGGTTTTCAAGTTTGTTTCCATACAAGTGTACGTAGTATTCTCTAATGATCTTTTGTATTTCTTCAGGGTCAGATGTGATTTCATCTTTTGTGTTTCTGATT
>NW_007111138.1:0-814 GCF_000164805.1 Carlito syrichta
CTCTGGACCAAATGGACTTAATTGATACCTATAGAACACTCCATCCAAAGACCACAGAATACACATTCTACTCATCACCACATGGAACATATTCTAAGATCGACCACATAATTGGACACAAATCAAATATAAGCAAATTTAAAAGGACTGAAATTCTACTGTGCACCTTCTAGGACCACAGTGGAATAAAAATAAACATTGACACCAACAAAGTCCCCCCAAAACCCACAAAGACATGGACACTAAACAGCATGATACTAAATAACTCCTGGGTCAATGATGACATCAAAATAGAGATCAAAAGATACCTGGAAACAAATGAAAATAAAGAAACATCTTACCAAAATCTCTGGGATGCCTTAAAATCTGTAATAAGAGGGGAATTTATATCCCTACAAACACACATGAGGAAAATGGAAGGAACAGAAATAGACAACCTAACAAGCCACCTAAAGAAGCTGGAAAAGCAAGACCACAAAAACCCTAATTTCAGCAGAAGAATCCAGATCACCAAAATAAAAGCCCAAATCCAGGACATAGAAGACAAAAAGATAATACAAAAAATCAATGAAACAAAAAGCTGGTTCTTCGAAAGGGTAAACAGGATTGATGGTCCCCTAGCTAGACTGACCAAGAAAAAACGAGAAAAAAACCAAATAAGCATAATCAGAAACACAAAAGATGAAGTCACATCTGACCCTGAAGAAATACAAAAGATCATTAGAGACTACTACGTACACTTGTATGGAAACAAACTTGAAAACCAGAAGGAAATGGAAGACTTTCTGACATCACACAACCTACCTAGGTTGGA
>NW_007111139.1:0-743 GCF_000164805.1 Carlito syrichta
AGCTTCTTATACTACATCATAAAGAAACAAGACAGAGGAGAGAACAAAGATGTTATACAGTGTACACACACATGCATATGCTTACACACATGTATGCACACATATGAATTCAGGAACAAGATAAGGAGGAGATATTTGTGATGGTTATAGACCTCACTTTTGTAATCTATCACATGGCCATAGCTGATATTTAAAACTACCTTCTTCCACTACCCACTCCATATTCTTTTGACTTAATCAAGTACTTCAACTGGTCATGATTCTTTACCTGATAGGATGATATAAACCATGATTCCAGAAGTGTCTGGAACATTAGAGTTCTATCTGAGTAAGATTGTTGTAATTTTCCATGAACTTCAATCACAATGCAATACTGGGAGGCATTCAAAGGCACGGTCCTCAAACCCTGAGCCATGGACAGGGCTTGTTAGGAACCAGACCTTTTTGCAGGAGGTGAGCAGCAGTGAAGCAAACAAAGCTTTGTTTGCATTTACAGTGGCTCCCCATTGCTTGCATTACCTCCTGAGATCCATCTGCTGTCAGATCAGCTGAGGCATTAGATTCTCTCAGAAGCACAAAATCTATTGTGAACTGCACATGTGAGGGATCTACATTATGTGCTACAAATTTATAATCTGAGGTGGAGCTGAGGCAGTGACACTAGTGCTGGGTAGCAGCTGCTTATACAGATTGACCTTAGCAGTGAGATTTTGACTGAACATCCCCTTCTACTCCATGAAAAA
>NW_007111140.1:0-849 GCF_000164805.1 Carlito syrichta
GGAATCGAATTGATACACTTCAAAATTTTCCAAGAAAGCCCCATAGTCATTATACACCAAGTTTGGTCATGTTTTTCATTTGTCTTGCTTACTGTTCTTTTTTTTTTTTTTTTGAGTTGGAGTCTCACTCTGTCACCCAGACTGGAGTGCAGTGGCACGCTTCCAGCGCCCCCAGAGTTGATCTGCTGGGCTCCAGCAATCCTTCCGCCTCAGCCTTCCAAGTAGCCGGAACTACAGGCGTGCGCTACCACGCCCGGCTAATTATTTGATTTATTGTAGAGATGAAGTCTCGCCAAGTTGCCCAGGCAGGACTCGAACCCGCAGGCTCAGGCAATCTACTCACCTCAGCCTCCCAAAGAGCAGGATTACAGGCAAAGCCACCGAGCCCAGCTAGTGTTCTATTTTTAAGTAGACCTGATATTTAAAAATAGCTCTGGCAGTAAACCTTTGGTCTCAAAGTGCCTAGCATTCCCCATGAGTGCTTTTATTACTATAGCTTACTTTGTAGTAAAGTTGTAATGACAGTTGTCATCAAAAGGCTTTCATGAAGTCTTTGTTGATCTTTAAATGCTATACATGAACTATTGTAAATTTTTAAGATCTTACTTTGGAAATTCCCATCTCAACAGTTTTCATAGGGTTAACCCTTAATATAGTAAACAATACCAAAACCAGCATGTGTTTTATTTTCCTTAAGTTTCTCTTATCTCTCAATATTTGTTGAGATTCTCTCATGTGCCAGAAAATATATTCATTATCTCCTGGATATGCAATGATAAACAAAATAGGCTTGCCCAGATATATGTGAAAATTCCTAGATACTGTATTTACTAAATAGTGAATAAGGAA
>NW_007111141.1:0-811 GCF_000164805.1 Carlito syrichta
CTTTGAATAGGTCTGAATGGCTAAGAAAAAAAAAAGCAAAAGCAAATAAACTTGCTACAATCCCAGAATGTTTAACAAAAGAACTAGAACCTAGGAATCTTCAAGAACTGTGACAACAGCAAAAATTATTATCTTTAGCATCTACATGATAAAAATAATACATACCTAAATGCACAGTTCAAGTCTGTAAGTGTCTGAATTACAAAATGGATGAAATCCATAATCTCTACTGATATATACTGCAAAAGTTCAGACATTGATAAGAAATGGGATATTGATACTCACAGAGAGTTAAAGGACACAATGTAGTAAATTTGGGATATTCTGATACCCACAAAACTGCCTTTGCCACTCAAAGAATTTCTGCCTTGAAGTTGTGTATGACTTCCTCACTTGAAGAAGTTAACCTGAAATTAAATCAAATGTCCTCCATGAATCCCCAACCCCTCTCCCACCTCTTTTGTCTCCATTTCTATAGCTAGAATAAGCTCTTACTTCATTATGGAAACACATGCTGACAGTAAAAATAATTAGTGGATTTTGCTCATGTAATTTGCAAAGTTCTGGTAAACCCAACCAAAAAGATTCTGAGGGTATTTGATGAAAAAGAAAATGTAATGTTTAGATCATATTGACTTTACCATTCTGAGTGCAATTACCAAAGATTCTGGATTTCTTGTGCTGATTTGAGCAGTTACAATCTGTTCATATGGCCTATGACCTCATGGAGATGACAATACCATGTGAGATGGAAATCAAGATATTCAGGGAGATTCCAAATATTGAGTACAATTTTCTTGCTTAGTAATTC
>NW_007111142.1:0-1168 GCF_000164805.1 Carlito syrichta
AAGGGACACAGAGGCCTAACCAGTGTGGATTTTGGTGGCATAGCAATGAACCCAGGCTTTTTCTCTGGGCAATGAAGAACTATCAAATGTGTCTGAGGAGGAGCAGAACAGGATTGAATGTGTCAGAGGAGTATCAAGAAACTGCCTGAGGTCATAGCCATAGGATTGGAATAAGACTCACAAAGATGATTCTGCATTTCTGCTGAAGCTCATGCTATGGAGCAAGTAAAGACCAAGTCTGGACTAAGACTCCAACCTTGACCTTGGCCTGCTCTACCTTTCACATGCAGAGGAATGTCTCTGTCTCCTGGCACCAGGTCCTTCTGTGGGTGGAGGCATATGGTTAAGCTCTCGGATGTTCCTTGGAAGCTCAGAAGTCACATCTGGCAACCATATCTCTTGTCCCTTAATCAGAGCTGCTGCCATTTCCTCACTTTACACATTTCATTTCCAGATAAGGTGATGTTTGAACAAAGGATTTTTTGACTACATACGCATTTGAAAAATCACTGAGATACGTGATTGTCAGAGTTCTGACACTAGTATCCTCAGCTGGTTTCATGACACGCAAACTTCCAGTCTGAAGCACAGCAAATTAACACATATCCTTTCCAGGACCAGACAGTGGATCTTCTGGTCAGATACAGTGGGATATGTAATCATGTTCCTCAGTGTGGAACTGTTAAGTATTTGGTTGAATTTTATGATGAATATAATGTTAAATGGAAAGCTGGGATGACCAACCTGAACAAGGAGAATAATACATTCAAGTAAAAGTAATTCGCCTTTATTCTATTAATACCAATGAAGATAATTCATTTGAAAGTCTTCTTTGCATCAAAGCATTTAGGTTACAACACAAAGACTGAGCCTACAGTTTTGTAATGAAGGAGGACAAATACAGTGGTTGCAATAAGGTAGAATAATAATCTTTCCATATTATGTCACAAAACTCCCAATAGATGTGTGCAGGAGCACTAATTCAACATCACAGGAACAAACATTGCCACTATTTCTATAGTTTTTTGCTAACTTCACAAATGCATAATATATGCAAAACATACTATTGAGTTTCAGTTTCCATCCATCAAACTCAGTGTCAATTATGTCTGGTGTGGCATTATATCTAGTGTGGCACCGTGACTCATGCCTGTCATCCCAAAGCTTT
>NW_007111143.1:0-661 GCF_000164805.1 Carlito syrichta
CCTATGTAACCTACAGAGAAATGTACAATTCAGATAGGCCCATACCATTCTGTTTGTAGCTCCCCAGGTATCTATTTCACTCCTGTCCCTCTGAGCCCTTCCTTATCTCAGGTTTTTCTTCTCTGTCTCCTGCCCCTGGCTACCCTACTCCCTCTAGGCTGCTTCTTTCCTCAGTACTTTGCTTATGTGACCCCTGTGCCAAAAATATCCACCCAGGCCTGTTCTTTGTCTCCTTTCCCTCCAGGCTAGCTCTTGGCTTATTCTGTCAGACTCACAAATAACAGCTTCCTCTAAATATTTGACAAACTGCTCCAACAGATGAATTAGCTGCCCCTCCCTAATGTTTCCTTTCACACCCAATGGATTGCTTTTAAGCACCCATTTATGTGTCTGTCTCCACACTGGAATACATGAGCTCTGCCAGGGCAGAGACCACACTTGACTCAGTTCTTTATTACTAGAACCCAGCACAGTTTCAGGTTAATGGAGGAACCCAAATAAATTTTGGTAGAATGCATGGTAGATGAAGCACACACACACACACAGTCTCTCTCTCTCTCTCTCTCTCTCTCTCTCTCTCTCTCTCTCTCTCTCTCTCTCTATCTCTCGGATGGATAAGGGGGTTATACTGGAAGACATAACTCCTAGACTAGCTAATGCC
>NW_007111144.1:0-744 GCF_000164805.1 Carlito syrichta
TCTGTATTGAATTGTGCACCTGTGATTCATACATCATGGAATTGTAAAGGTTCACTGGGAACCTGAAAGTCTTGTGATGGTACATGATTTGTAAAGCGTGTTACACATCAATGAACTTGTACGCCCCCAGCAAGTAATTGTCACACTGCTGGAGATTATAGAAAATGGTATATAAGTTGGAAAAAGTTTGAATAAAATTGGCTTCAGTCTTGGCCAGACTGTTCCCAGAAGAGCTGCCTCCGTGTGGTTTCTTCTCTCCGTTCTGATTCACCGGTGCGGTCCTAACCCCCCCTTGGTCAGTGCAGGTCACCGACAGGTCATGGTGATGTCTATAATCCCAGCACTTTTGGAGGATGCTGTGGGAGATGCTTTGGGGCCAGGAGTTTAAGACCAGCCTGGGTAATATAGTGAGACTTCATCTCTTAAAAAAAGTGAAGACCCAAATGAAAGCCCAGCTGGGTGAATGCCTACAACAGAACTTTTGGTCCTGAGCCATGCCAAGGAGGTGGTGTTTCCAAAACTTATTCTCATATCCCCTCTCCTGTCTTCCAAACACACATGGGGGTCCTGGGTTTGTTCTGCAGTTTAACAGCAAAGATGCACCAGTGGCGACCAATATATTCAACAGTGACCAGACTTCAGAAATGGGGAAAAATCTCAAGGAGGAACTCCAGGGCATGATGGAAAGCCTAGGCAACTCAGTACAAATCCTGCTGGGCCACTCGTGGGGCTGAAATACCAGGA
>NW_007111145.1:0-663 GCF_000164805.1 Carlito syrichta
CTCCATATAGGTTTTCCTGTGTTACTCTTCTTGTTACACCTCCTTATAAGAAATCTGCACTAGTTTAAAAGAAACAAGTAAAAGAATATGTTCCAAAAATAAGAAATCATGCCCAATGATAAAGCTGACATGACTTTGACCTAGAAAACTGTTGCAAATTTATGGCAGCTAAAATGTAGATGCAGATACAAGATAACTTCCATCAGCTGAGTGAAAAAAACATAAGTTTATCAGAAAAGTAAAGACTTTCCTATTTCTAAACTAACAGAATTTTCTTATATGAAAATTTGTACAGAGGCACAGAGTGGTAATGGATAATATTCTCTATGAGGTCTTGGCAAAAGCAAAAGGAGAACCTATGCACATTTGGTTGTGGAATCTCCCATAAAAGCCTAAACATACCATAAAAATATAAATGTGACTATTAGGTGAAATAATTATTTAAATAATCTTACCAAGATCTAATATGATTAAATCAAAATTATATACTCTAAAAACTTAGGGTTTATTTATATTTTACTACTACTATGGATAGATGTATAATAACTCTAAAAAACAGATTTGCAAGTGGTAGGACTAACGCAATATTTTTAAAAACTTGAGTGCTTAATATGTATTTTTTGCCTACATGTGAATGCTTAACGCCAGTCCATATGCAAACGG
>NW_007111146.1:0-780 GCF_000164805.1 Carlito syrichta
GACTTTCGAAAAATCAGACACATATGATCTATAGCGAGGAGAAAAAAATCAATGAACAGCTTTAGAAATTATAGAGAAAAATTGGAACTAGTAGATAATGCTAGCAGATAATTTTCTTTCTCATTGGACTCTTATGCTTTCACATATCTTGCAAGACACACAGGTTTTTGTTATGTTTTCAACAATGTTTCTACAGAGAACAGCTTTGGTGATACAGACTTTTCCTCCATAAGTAGCAAATAATAAGTCTGTTTATAGCTTTAAAATAAAGAGAGAATGTCTCCCTCCAGAACAAAATGCAGAAATCCTCAATGCCTGGTATGTTTTTAAAAATGTCTCACTCTAGGGCAGAGCAGATGGGCTTACTATCCATTATAAGAGATTTGAGTTTTCTATTTCAAGGTTTATCTCCTGTGGATCAACATATTTTGTGTTTTATAGACAGGGTCTCATTTTGGTGTCCAGGCTGGCTTGCAGACGTGGTTTCATTCTCGATTCTTGGGCTCAATGATCCTCCTTTCTCAGCTTCCTGAACAGCTAGCGGTGCCAGTGTGTTCCAGGC
This sequence comes from Carlito syrichta, assembly GCF_000164805.1. Taxonomy (NCBI): domain Eukaryota; kingdom Metazoa; phylum Chordata; class Mammalia; order Primates; family Tarsiidae; genus Carlito; species Carlito syrichta. The sequence continues at coordinate 563 of NW_007111146.1, forward strand.
ATGGGATCTTGCTATGCTTATCAGGATGGTCTCAAACTCCTGGGCTTAAGCAATTCTCCTAGATAAGCATCCCGTAATATTGGAGTTGCAGTCATAAGTCACTGAATCCAACCTGTATCATATGATAAAATAGTACTCAGCAGTTAAGGAAAAAAGGAACTAATAATGCTCATTACAACATAAATGATTCTTCTTCTCTTCTTTTTTTTTTTTTTTGA
>NW_007111147.1:0-809 GCF_000164805.1 Carlito syrichta
AGCGTGGCTGGGTTTAAGGAAGTGGGAGTCTGTAACAGAATTCTAGCAGGGTTTAAAAGCAAGCCCTGGTAGTGTGTCAAATGGGTGTTACTTATCCAGTGATCTGGCAACTGCCTGAGCACCCCTTCTATGGCATGGGGGGTAGTAACATACGGTTCTTGTCCCATGGTTATTTTGTCAGTGTCTTTGACAATGGTGGCAAGTGCTGCAATGATTCTTAAACATGGGGGCCATCCTGCTGCTACTGGATCTAACTTTTTTGAAAAGTAGGCTATGGGCTTTTTCCAGGGGCCCAGGTGCTGCATTTAGACCCCTTTTGCAATTCCTTTCAGCTCATCCACATATAGATGGAATGGTTTTGTCAAATCAGTTAACCCAAGGGCTGGGGCTGAGAGTAACGCCTGCTTGAGGTTGTTAAAGTCTTGGCCCATGGCCTCTGTCCAAAGTCTTGCTTGTTTTTAGTGGCCTCGTAGAGCAGTTTTGCCAACTCAGTGAACCTCGGGATCCACAGGTGACAGAACCCCGCTGAACCCAGAAACTCATGCACCTGGTGGACATTCTGTGGTGGGGGAATTCTTAGAACGGTTGCTTTTCTGGCATCCGTCAGCCAACTCTGCCCTTCTTTTATTTTGTACCCCAGATAGCTCACCTCCGTTCTGCAGATTTGTGCCTTTTTTGCCGAGGCGCAATATCCTAGGGTGCCTATAGTTTGTAACAAGTCCTTTGTGCCTTGCAGGCATGTGTCTCGATCTTCGGCCACCAGTAGGATATTATCTACATATTGTAATAGAGTTAGGTTGGGGTTATTT
>NW_007111148.1:0-929 GCF_000164805.1 Carlito syrichta
TGCTACTTTCAAAACTCTCTGTCTTTAAATGTTGACAATGTAATTATTATATGTCTCGAGTTCAGTCTCTTTGGAGTCGAATTCTTTAGGATTTGGGGGTTTGAGGGTCTAGAGTTCTCTGTTTTTACCCTTGGGAACTTTTCTGCCATTATTTTTGGAATATGTTTTCTGTTCCTTTCTGTTTTACTTCTTCTGAAAAATCAAGGAGTGTATGTTTTTCCACTTGATGGTGTCCCATAAGTCCCTCAAACTATCTTCCCTCTTCACTCCTTTTTTCTTTTGCTCATTCAGATTAAATGATTTTCTTGGACTTGTATTCTAGTTCACTGACCTTTATTTCTGCTTAATCTAGTTGGCTGTTGAATCCCCCTATTGAATTTTTAAAATATAGTTATAGCATTCTTCAGCTGTATTACCTTTGTTTGGCACTTTTGCATATTCTCCTTTTTTAAATTCTCAATTTTCTCTTACATTTCTTTCCTGTCTTTGGTGATAATCTTGATTACCATTATTTTGAATTCTCTGCTGAGTATCTCCATTTTATTAGGGCTGATTTATGGAGATTCATCTTGTACTTTTACCTAGAACATATTTCCATGTTTCTTTATTTTGCCTGATTTTCTGTGTTGGCTTCTGCACATTATAGTAGACTGTCTCTCCTAGTTTTGTCAGAGAGTTCTTGTGTAGAAAAGGATCTCACTAATCCATTTGACCAGAAATGCTAAGGTACCTTTCTAACCTTTGTGTTTTTGTAAACTGCTTTATCTGTTCTGGGTTCATCCCTCAAAGATTAAGATGTGAGATGTCTTGTCAGTACCCCAAGACTGGTAAGGTAGAATCCAGAACTTCCAGATGTAGCTGAAAAGATTGGAGTGTAAAGAGTGTGTTCTGATTCCTTCTGTCTTCACGGTGAAGATGAACATAAGCAT
>NW_007111149.1:0-919 GCF_000164805.1 Carlito syrichta
GCACATATGTCATCCTTGTGTTGCTTTGTAGAACAAGTTCTTTAACAGATCTTCAATGAGATGTGAGGGCATGGGGAAATAGGGAGGACAGAGAGAGCTGGTGTTGTAAAAACTGGAAAGAAGGCCATTGTGGTTAGAGGGTCATAGACAGGCGGTGATTAGTCTGGTCTGATTTCTGTATCGGTTGTTTGCTCCATCAGTCTCCTTCCATGCTCGTGATGCACTTGGTCATGTTGTAGTTTTGTGGTATTTTTCTTTTAATTGGAGTCTCCCTCTATTGCCTAGGCTGGAGGGCAGTGGCACACTCATGGCCACTGCAACCTTGACCTGCTGGGCTCTGGCATGCCTTCCACCTCAGCCTTCCAAGTAGCTGAAACTACAGACTTGAGCCACCACAACTGGCTAATTTTTTGATTTATTGTAGATGTGAGGTTTTATCAAGTTGCCCAAACTGGTCTTGAACCTATGAATTTGGGTAATCCTGTCACCTCAGCCTCCCAAAGTGCTGGGATTAGGCATGAGCCACCACGCCCAGCTTGTGATTTTTTAAATTTGACAAAGTCACGTCTCCTGTGTTGGTCTTCTTTTTGAAGGTTTTCCCTGATATTTCAAATTCTATTTTTGTGAAGTCTAGCGTACTCATAAAAAGTGCATACATCATAAGTGCATGGCGTGATTGATTCTCCCAAAGTAGACACACCCCTGTGAGCAGACCCAGATGAGGCAACAGAATATGTCAGCACCCAAAAAGTGTCCTCACACTCCCTCCAAGTCCCAGTGGCCAAACCATAAATGGTCCTATACCAGGGTGCCAAAATATATATATATATATATATATATATACAGACTTTTATATATACAGACTATATATATACACATATATACAGACTTTAAGCGCTGTTATCTGTTTGTCTTTTTT
>NW_007111150.1:0-639 GCF_000164805.1 Carlito syrichta
CTGAATCTTGCTGAGATTCCAGATCTATATCATTCTTTAAAAACTGAACCTTGCAATTCTGTGTACCTAAGTGCTATACAAAAGGCAGAATGCATAACAAATCTTAAATATTTTAGAAAATAAAACAATATCATAATTTAATACAGCTTTTTTCACTCTTAAAATTTGTGTACATTTTCTTGGTGCACTCTTTATTTTCTGCTTGTTAATTTTGATTAAATGTTACAGATGTGCAATCCTTAGAGAAAATTAATCGCATTCCCTTTATATTTTTACCCAATTTATATATTTTTATTTTTTTTTTTTTGAGTTGGAGTCTCACTCTGTCGCCCAGACTGGAGTGCAGTGGCCGCTCCCGGCCACCGCAGCCTCGACCTGCTGGGCTCCGGTGATCCTTCTGCCTCAGCCTTCCGAGTAGCCGGAATTACAGGCATGCGCTACCACGCCCGGCTGATTTTTTGATTTATTGTACAGATGAGGTCTCGCTGCCCAGGCGGGTCTCGAACCCGCGGACTCATGCAATCCACTCACCTCAGCCTCCCAAAGGCGCAGGATTACAGGCTGAACCACCGAGCCCGGCTTCAATTTATATTTTTAAAACAGTATTTCCACTGAATCCCCTAGTATTTTCTCTACCTC
>NW_007111151.1:0-992 GCF_000164805.1 Carlito syrichta
GATTCGAATCCAGGGTGCAGAGCCAGACTCGAGGTCTTTCAAAACGGTCCCGCTCCCCTTCTAGACTTTTACAGTTCGCTTTTACGGTCCAGAGTCGCCGGGACCTCCACGTCAGCCACACGACCGGCAGAGCAGGGACGAGCGCTTGAACTTCAGCCACGTTTATCGACAGCGAGGGACTTTTTTGGTCCAGACTTCCCGGTGCCAGGTATCAGGCGTATCTCACAGCTTTGACCAGTAGGGCCCGGCAGAAGCCTTCATCAAGCTCGCCACAGGGTAAAGGGCCTAGGACGTCACGCATCATGCAAAAGCCATACGAATCACAAAGCTTACCGTGACACGGGCACAAAGTGAGTACAAATGGGTACGCGTGGGTCCCTCTGATCAGCGGCCACCATCACCTTCGGGAGAGGCCGCACTGGCTCTTCCGGTGGCCTTTGAGTCTGCATGTCGGACGAGGTCCTGGGGGCTTCCGAGCAGCCGGAACTACGGGCGCGCGCTCCCACGCCCGGCTAATTTTTCGATTTTATCGTAGAGGTGAGGTCTCGCCCGCCCAGGCGGGTCTCGAGCCCGCGGGCTCAGGCCATCCACCCACCTCAGCCTCCCAAAGGCTCGGGATGACAGGCTGAGCCACCGAACCCGGCCAGAGGCTATTCTTAACGAGCACACCACGTGTGTCAGTCAGGGTGGTGGCCGCGCCAGGGATTCTTTAAGGCTAGGGCCTCGAGGGACACAACGCCTGGCCCTCTTGCTCCTCTCTGGACGAAAGTTTCAGAAAATTTCATGGCGGGGTGTGGGTGGGGGGGGCGCGGGACTGCGGTCCACTAGCCGAGCGGAGCCCAGGGCTCAGAAACGTGGTCCAAGGGGGAGATCTGGGGGAGGCTGGCCGCCCGGGGCACGGCCACAGCCGCGCTCTCACGCCGCCCCCACCCTCCTCCTCCTTCCGGGCTGACCCGTGCATCGACTCAGCGGTCTTCGGGCGCCACCTATCG
>NW_007111152.1:0-839 GCF_000164805.1 Carlito syrichta
ATTCCAGGTTTTTTTTTTAATTGGAGTCTCACTCTGTCGCACAGTCTCGACCTGCTGAGCTCTCGTGATCCTTCCACCTCAGCCTTCCAAGTAGCTGGAACTACAGGCACACGCTACCACACCCAGCTTATTTTTTTTTTGATATATTGCAGAGATGAGGTCTCACTAAGTTGCCCAGGAGGGTCTCAAACCCGCAGACTCAGGCAATCCACTCACCTCAGCCTCCCATATTTTGGGATTACAGGCTGAACCACAGAGCCCGGCCAGTTTTGTTTTTTCTTTCCTTTATTGGGACATATAAAATCTGGAGTAGGAAATTTCTAGAATGACACTATCTTGCCTCACAGTTGTTTGAATCTGGATATCTTTAGGTTCTGATATTGCTATCAGAGATGGTGAAGTGCCATGATATATTTTCCAGTTCTGCAGATCTGTTCTCCTCCTGTGAAAATTAGATGATTTTTCAGTAGGAAGGCAGCTGGTGGTATGAATGTGTCCGGAGTCGTGGAAAGTCTCGTTTTTGGAGAGAAATGACTCTGAAAACTTTTGTGAAGTAGCAAGGCAGAAGAAAATAGATGAGAACTGAAAGGACTTCAGTGCATGGGAGATTTGAGACAACTCTTAGTCAGAGTGCAGTAGAATCACAAATATGCTAACACAAGAGAACAATTTGCTTTACAAAGAAATAAGACATTTTATATAAAGACTGAGTACTGTGCAGACTCTGATTTGTGAACAGACAGTGATACTGGTCAGTGATTTATAATTACAGTCTTCTCTTGGCAGTGCTACTTTCATAGCTCCAGATATCCTTAGCAAACTCTGCAGTTTCTGGGACC
>NW_007111153.1:0-839 GCF_000164805.1 Carlito syrichta
ATCACTGCCACTGCATTTAGGTTTTCCATATGATTGGCTGAGGTTCCCACTACAGAGAAGAGCAATAACAAAGCTTTTCAAAGATGTTAGAGCTCTCCTCAAAAATGTATTTCTCAAAATATTGGTGAAGTGTTTATCTTCTGGATTCTCTCAGTGAAGGTGAATAAGTCTTAAATGACAGATTCACCCTAACATTCTAGTCTTCCTAATCATTTGAATTATTTTTTTCTACATTAAACTAAGAATAATTGATATTTCCAATTTACTCACTGTGGACCATCTTTTGAACCATGTTTCAGTCAACCAACTAAATTGTCAGTGCCCCTCCTAACTCCTTGAACTGTAACATTAATGTAGAATCTCTGCTTAGTGGACCCATATCAATAAATTCAGACTTACCCAAGTTGAAGTTCCTTCCATCATTATCCCACAACCTTAATATCAATTCCCAGACATGTTCCTCCAGCTTTCTGCCTATATAATTTAGAAACTCATGGAGTTTTTTTGTAGTGTAGTATGATCCCTCTGGGTCACACTTTGAATATCTCCTTTAGGAGCCTGCTGGAACTTAAGTCTCTTTGTGCATCTGGAAACAGGGTTATAGTGGTGGTGGATCCCGTGGAAAATTAGCAGTGCTTTGCATGATAACTGCTTCAGGGGAGGCTATGACTGTTTCTTTGGGCAACACAGGGTTAATCCCCTCAGATGGAGATAAAAGGAGGATACCACTGTAGTGGGTGCCTGCCATTGGGGGGTAAGTAGTCACTGCCATTAGGGGTAGGAAGTCCACCTTCTGGGGTAGAAGAGACCACTTTTATTTGAGGTGGAGAGGCTATTAC
>NW_007111154.1:0-750 GCF_000164805.1 Carlito syrichta
GGTATCTTATTTATAGAGTGATTTGAGTTCTTCAGGGTATATTCCCAGTAGGGGGATTGCGGGGTCATATAGAAGGTCGATTTTTAGAGCTTTTAGGAATCATCACACTGCTTTCCACAGAGGTTGCACTAGTTTACACTCCCACCAACAGTGTAGAAGTGTTCCCTTTTCACCACACCCTCTCCAGCAGCTGTTATTTTTTGAGTTGTTGACAATTGCCATTCTGACTGGAGTTAGGTGGTATCTCAGTGTAATTTTGATTTGCATCTCCCTGATGATTAGTGAGGTTGAGCATTTCTTCATGTGTTTGTTGGCTGCTTGAATGTTTTCTTTTGTGAAGTGTCTGTTCATATCTTTTGCCCATTTTATAATGAGGTTGTTTGTTTTCTTCTATCCAGTACGTTTACTTTTGATTTTTTGGGGGGAGCAGGTGATCACAAACCTTGGAATTAGGTTTCATTAAAAAGGTAATCAGTCTTTTTGTCTTCTTGACTTCATCTTTTCTGTTGGAAATTCTCAGAGTACCATAAAGCATATAGGCAGGAAAAAGCCACATGGGCTTTTAAATTAGCCACTCAACTCAAATCCTAGGAGATAGGTTGGTGTGACATTTCAGTTATGAGGTCAATGAGCACCAGCCTTCTGAGAATGTGTGTGCTATGTGACAGTAGAAACATGTGTTGGCTAAATTTCCCAAGTCTCTTCTACTATGCTTTAGGGTAGCCATGAGTCCACTTCATATGCATTTTC
>NW_007111155.1:0-5704 GCF_000164805.1 Carlito syrichta
ATGGAAAGGAATTGAATGGAATGGAGTATAACGGAATGGAGAGTAACGGAATGGAATGGATTGGAAAGAAGAGTAAATTAATTGAATTAAGGGGAATGGAATGGAATGGAATGGAGAGCAACGGAATGGAATAGAATGGAATGGAATCGAATGGAATGGAGTATAACGGAATGGAGAGTAACGGAATGGAATGGACTGGAAAGAAGAGTAAGTTAATAGAATTAAGTGGAATGGAATGGACTGGAGAGTAATGGAATGGAATGGAATGGAGAGTAACGGAATGGAATGGAATGCAATGGAATGAAATGGAGAGCATTGGAATGGAATGGAATGGGATCGAGTGTAACAAAATGGAATGGAGTGCAGCGGAATGGAATGGAATGGAATGGAATAGAATGCAAAGGAATGTAATGGACAGTAATGGAATGGAATGGAATGCAATGGAATGCATTGGAGAGGAATGGAATGGAATGGAATGGAGAGTAAAGGAATGGAATGGAATGCAATGGAATGGAATGGAGAGTAATGGAATGGAATGGAATGGAGAGTAACATCATGGAATGGAATGGAAAGTATTCGAACGGAATGGAGTATAACAGAATGGAGAGTAAAGAAATGGAATGGAATGTAAAGAGGAGTAACTTAATTGAATTAAGTGGAACGGAATGGAATGGAATGGAGAGCAACGGAATGGAATGGAATTGAATGGAATGGAGTATAACGGAATGGAGAGTAACGGAATGGAATGGAATGGAAAGAAGAGTAATTTAATTAAATTAAGTGGAATGTAATGGAATGGAATGGAATGGAGAGTAACGGACTGGAATGGAAAGGAATGGAATGGAATGGATGGGAATGGACAGGAGAGAAACAAAATGTAATGGAAGGGAGAGGAATGGGATGGAATGGAATGGAAAAGAATGGTATGGAATGGAATGGAGAATAAAGGAATGGAATGTAATGGATTGGAGTTGAATGGAATGGAGAGTAACGGAATGGAATGGGATGGGATTTGATGGAATGGTATACAATGCAGAGTAACGGAATTAAATGGAATGTAATGGATAGTAACGGAATGGAATGAATGAAATGGAGGGGAATGTTATGGAGAGTAACAGAATTGAATAGAATTCAATGGAGAAGAATGGAATGGAATGGAATGGAATGAGGAGTAATGGAATGGGATGGAATGGAATGGAATTGTTAGTAATGGAATGGAACGGAATGGAGAGTATCGGAATGGAATGGAATGGAGAGTAACGGAATGGAATGGAATGGAATGGAGAGTAATGGAATGAAATGGAATGGAATGGAGATTCATGGAATAGAATGGATTGGAATGGAATGGAATGTAGAGCAACGGAATGGAATGGAATGCAATGGAATGGAATCGAATGGAATGGAGTATAACGCAAGGGAATGGACTGGAATGTAGAGTAATGGAATGGAACGGAATGGAGAGTATTGTAATGGAATGGAATGCAATGGAATGGAAAGGAGAGTATTGGAATGGAATGGAATGGAGAGTAATGGAATGGAATGGACAGGAATGGCGAGTAACAAAATGGAATGGAATAGAATGGAATGGAATGGAGAGTAACAGTGTGGAATGGGATAGAATGGAATGGAATGGATTGGAGTGAACTGGAGAGTAACGAAATGGAATGGAATGGAATGAAGGGTAATGGAGGGGAAAGAAATGGAATGGAAAGTAGTGTAACTAAATGGAATTATGTGGAATGCAATGGAATGAAATGACATGGAGAGTAATGAAATAGAATGGAATGGAATTGAATGTAGTGTAACCAAATGGAATGGAAAATAACGGAACGGAATGGAAAGGTATGGAATGGAACGGAATGGATTGGAATGGACTGGAGAATAACGAAATGGAATGGAATGGAATGGAGAGTAACGGAATAGAAGGCAATGCAATGGAATGGAATGGAAAGGAATAGAATGGAGAGTAACGGAATGGAATGGAATGGGATGGAATGGAAGAAACTGGAATGGAGAGTAACGGATTGGAAAAGAATGAAATGGAATAGAATGGAATTGAATGGAATGGAGAGTAACGGAATGGTATGGGATGGAATGCAAAGGAATGGAATGGAGTCTAATGGAATGAAATAGAATGGAAGACAATGGAATGGAAAGGAATGGAGAGTAAAGGAATGGAATGGAATGGAGAGTTTCGGAATGGAATGGAATGGAATGAATTGTAGCAGAATGGAATGGAATGGAAAGGAATGGAATGGAATAGAATGGAATTAAATGGCGAGTAACGGAATTGAATTGAAAGAATTGAATGTACAGTAATGGAATGGAATGGAATGAAGAGTAACAGATTGGAATGGGATGGAGAGTAACGGAATAGAATGGAATGGAATGGAATGGAGTGGAATGGAATGGAATGGAGAGCAATTGAATGGAAGGAAAAGGAATGGAATGGAAAGTAACGGATTGGAATGGAATGGACGGTAAAAGTGAGTAACGCAATGGTATGAAATGGAATGAATGTAGAGTTAGGGAATGAAATGAAATCGATGGAATGGAATGGATAGTAACAGAATGCAATGTAATGGAGAGTAAAGGAATGGAATGGAATGGAATAGAAGGGAGAGTAACGGAATGGAATGGAATGGAGAGTAACGGAATAGAAGTCAATGGAATGGAATGGAATGGAAAGGAATAGAATGGAGAGTAACGGAATGGAATGGAATGGGATGGAATGGAAGAAAATGGAATGGAGAGTAACGGATTGGAAAAGAATGAAATGGAATAGAATAGAATTGAATGGAATGGAGAGTAACGAAATGGTATGGAATGGAATGCAAAGGAATGGAATGGAGTCTAATGGAATGGAAGGCAATGGAATGGAAAGGAATGGAGAGTAACGGAATGGAATGGAATGGAGAGTTTCGGAATAGAATGGAATGGAATGGATTGTAGCAGAATGGAATGGAAAGGAATGGAATGGAATAGAATGGAATTAAATGGCGAGTAACGGAATTGAATTGAAAGAATTGAATGTACAGTAATGGAATGGAATGGAATGAAGAGTAACAGATTCGAATGGAATGGAGAGTACGGAATTGAATGGAATGGAGTGGATAGTAACAGAATGCAATGTAATGGAGAGTAAAGGAATGGAATGGAATGGAATAGAAGGGAGAGTAACGGAATGGAATGGAATGGAGAGTAACGGAATAGAAGTCAATGGAATGGAATGGAAAGGAATAGAATGGAGAGTAACGGAATGGAATGGAATGGGATGGAATGGAAGAAAATGGAATGGAGAGTAACGGATTGGAAAAGAATGAAATGGAATAGAATGGAATTGAATGGAATGGAGAGTAACGGAATGGTATGGAATGGAATGCAAAGGAATGGAATGGAGTCTAATGGAATGGAATGGAATGGAAGGCAATGGAATGGAAAGGAATGGAGAGTAACAGATTCGAATGGAATGGAGAGTAACGGAATTGAATGGAATGGAGTGGAATGGAATGGAATGGAATGCAATGGAGAGCAACTGAATGGAAGGAAAAGGAATGGAATGGAAAGTAACGGATTGGAATGGAATGGAATGTAAAAGTGAGTAACGCAATGGAATGAAATGGAATGAATGTAGAGTTACGGAATGAAATGAAATCGATGGAATGGAATGGATAGTAACAGAATGCAATGGAATGGAGAGTAAAGGAATGGAATTGAATGGAATAGAAGGGAGAGTAACGGAATGGAATAGAATGGAGAGTAACGTAATGGAATTGAGAGTAACTGATTGAAATAGAATAGAGTGTAAAGGAATGGAATTGAATGGAGTAGAATGTAGAGTAACGGAATTGAATGGAATGCAATGGAATGGTGTGTAATGGAATGGAATTGAATAGAGTGTAAAGGAATGAAATGAAATGGAATGGAGAGTAACGTATTGTAATGGAATGGAATCGGATGGAGAATAACGGAATTGAATGGAATGGAGAGTAACGGAAAGGAATGGAATGGATAGTAACGGAATGGAATGGAAGGGAGAGGAATGGAATGGAATGGAATGGAGAGTTACGGAATGGAATGAAATGGGATGGAATGGAATAGAATGGAGAGTAACGGATTGGAATGGAATGGAATGGAATGGATTGTAACGGAATGTGGTGTAATAGAATGAAATTGAATGGATTGGGGTTTAATCGAATGGAGAGTAACAGAATGGAATGGAATGGAATGGAAAGGAATGGAATGGAATGGAATGGAGTGTAATGGAAAGGAATGGAAGTGGATATAATGAAAAGGAATGGAGGGTAATGGAATGAAAAGGAGAGTAACAGAATGGAAAGAAATGTAATGGAGAGTAACAGAATGGAATGGCATGGAGAGTAACTGAATGGAGTAAAATGGAATGGAATGAAGAGTGACGGATTGTAATAGTATGGAATGGTGAGTAAAGGAATAGAATGGAATGGAGTGGAAAGGAATGAAATGGAATTGAAAGGAGAGTAACGGAATGCAATGGAATCAAATAGAGGGTAACCGAATTGTATGGAATGGAATGGAATGGAGAATAACGGAAAGGAATGGAATGGAATGGAGAGTAACGGAAAGGAATGGAATGAAACAGAATGGAGAGTAACGGAAAGCAATGGAATGGAATGGAACTGAATGGAATGGAATGGAATGCAATGGAGATACATGGAATGGAAAGGAATGGAATGGAATGGAACGGAATGGATTGCAGAGTAATGGGATGGAATGGAAAGAAATGGAATGGAATGGAAAGGAGAGTAACGGAATGGAATGGAATAGAATGGAATGGAATGGAACGGAATGGAGAGCAGCAAAATGAAAAGGAAAGGAATGGATAGTAACAGAATGTCATGGAATGAAATGGAATGGAATCGAATGGAATGGATAGTAACCGAATAAAATGGAATGGAATAAAATGGAGGGTAACAGAATGGAATGGAATGGAATGGACTGGAATGGATAGTACGGAATGTAATGGAATGGAATGGAATGGAGAGCAACGGAAAGGAATGTAATGCAATCGAATGGAAACGAATGGTATGGAGAAATAATGGAAGGGAAAGGAATGGAATGGAGAGTAATGGAAAGGAATGGAATGAAATGGAATGGAATGGAGAGTATTGGAATGGAATGGAATAGGATGGATACTAAAGGAATGGAATGGAGAGTAATGGAATGGAATGAATTGGAATAGAATGGACTGAAATGGAGAATAACGGTATCGTTTGGAATGGAATGGAATGGAAAGTAACGGAGTGGAATGAACGGAATGGAATAGCATGGAATGGAATGGAATGAAGAGTAAGGGAATGGAATAGAATGGAATGGAAAGAAGAGTAACTTAATAGAATTAAGTGGAATGGAATGGAATGGAGAGTAACGGAATGGAATGGAATGGCATGTAAAGGAATGGAATGTAACGTAAGGGTATGGAATGGAAAGGTATGGAATGGAACGGAATTTATTGGAAAGGACTGGAGAGAAACCAAATGGAATGGATTGGAGAGTAACGGAATAGAATGGAATAGAAAGGAATGTTATGGAATGGAATGGAGAGTAACGGAATGGAATGGAATGGAAAGGAATGGTATGGAATGGAATCGACAGTAATGGAATGTTATGGAATGGGATGGAATGGAATGGAATGGAGAGTAATGGAATGGAATGGAATGTGCTG
>NW_007111156.1:0-783 GCF_000164805.1 Carlito syrichta
GAGTCAGAGACTGGAGCAGCTGTAAACCTAAGAAACTCAAAGGTTGCTGGGAGCCACAAGAAGCTAGGAAGGAGCAAGGAAAGATGCTTCCTTGACAACCACAGAGAGAGTTACATTATATAAGTATTTAATTGATATGAATTAAATTCTATACCAGACAAAAATAATTTAATATCACATGACCTATAAGACATACAACTAGCTTATCTGGAATTATCTGAAGAAAGTGTCTCTGCTATTATCTTGAAGAAAAAATTTTCTGTTAGAATTATTCAGAGACAATATGGTACATACAAAATTATGAAGATGATATTCTACAGGAAATTTAATTTCTATTCATGCACAAAATTGACTCTACGTGATTTTCTTTTTATATGATGACTGATTTTAGAACCTTATTTAGCATCTATGAAAAATGCAATCCCAGTGAGTGAACTGAGTGCATTTGACAGATATTGTGCTGTTATTATTATTATTATTATTATTATTATTATTTTGAGTTGGAGTCTCACTCTGTCACCCAGACTGGAGTGCAGTGGCTGCTCCCCGCCACCACAGCCTTGACCTGCTGGGCTCTGGTGAGACTTGCACCTCAGCTTTCCAAGTAGCTGAACTACGGGCACGCACTACCACACCCAGCTGATTTTTGATTTATTGTGGAGATGAGGTCTTGCCAAGTTGCCGAGGTGGGTCTCAAACCCACAGGCTCAGACATGCACTCACCTCAGCCTCCCAAAGGCACGGGATTACAGGCTGAGCCACCAAGCCCGGCTTGTGCTAAAT
>NW_007111157.1:0-856 GCF_000164805.1 Carlito syrichta
TCCAAGTCTCAGACTAAGAGGCTGGTGATGTAACTTAAATGACAGGAGAGCCTTGAGGACCAAGGTTCCCCTCTGGACTTAGAGAAGATGATTCAGAAGCAGACCCTGGGTGTGCTGGGGCTTGACATGATGGATGCTTCTGGAAACTGATCTTGCCCTCATTTTCTTATACTGTGTTGACATTTTCACAAATATAAGTTAAAGCATTTGGTCTTTTGAATTAGTCAATTATTATCACAGACTTTCATAGCAAATTACAGACTGTTCCTAAAGTAGTCTATAATTAGAAATAAGATTTTATATAAATCTATGCGTGTGTGTGTGTGTGTGTGTGTGTGTGTGTGATCTACTTTAGCAACACATCATTTCTTCCTCTGAATTTCTGAAAAGAGAGGCTGGGTAGAGCAAAAAGACCCAATAAATCAGTTAAAAGCCACAGTTTCGAAGTCCTTCAAGGATGGTGGTAAACTGCATTCAAGTTTTCTTATGCTGTTAAGAGGCCATGTCCAATTTTATTACTCACATTTCAGAAGATGCTGCAACCTCCATCATCATTACTTAGGTTGAAAACAGGTTTAGCCAATTTCTCTTGAAATGTCAGCCTTGGCAAACAACCGCATCTAAGAACCACTGTTTCAATACTTCATTCTCCCACTGAAATAAGCAAAATTCATAGAAAAGATAAAGATGGTACACTCACAAAAGGAAGGCCAGCAGGAAGTTAAAAATACAGCTGAAAGTTAGAGAGACCTGAAATAAGGAGTTATCACCTCCTTCCAAGCCTTGGGAGAAATGCACAGCTTACGGGATGCACCAGATTACTTATCCTGAGGGTGCAAGTTGTAGGTCCTGCTAA
>NW_007111158.1:0-499 GCF_000164805.1 Carlito syrichta
ATAAATGCTATTGTCTTTTGTACATTTATTTTGTATCCTGAGACTTTGCCAAAGGCCTTTATCAATGTAAGGAGGTCTTTGACAAATTCTCTTGGGTTTTCAAGGTACACGATCATATCATCTGCATAGAGAGATAACTTGACTTCCTCTTTTCCTATTTGAATACCTCCGATTGCCTCCTCTTCTCTGATTGCTCTATCCAGGACTTCCAATACTATGTTGAACAGGAAGGGAGAGAGTGGGCATCCTTGTCTAGTTCCAGTTTTCAGGGGAATTGGTTCCAATTTTTGTCCATTTAGGAGTATGCTGGCTGTGGGTTTCTCGTAGATGGCTTTTACAATTTTGAGGTATGCTCCCTGTATGCCTACATGTTCAAGGGTTTTTTATCAAGACGGAGTGCTGGATTTTATCAAAAGCTTCTTCTGCATCTAATGATATGATCATGTGGGTTTTTGTTTTGACATCTGTTGATGATTTAATTACTTTTATGGTTTTACAA
>NW_007111159.1:0-665 GCF_000164805.1 Carlito syrichta
TCCATCATCAAGAAATATCTATCCTAAATATATATGCACCCAACAGAGGTGTGCCAACTTTCATAATGCAACTTCTTGGAAAACTAAAGAAAGATATTGACTCGAACACTATCATAACTGGGGACTTTAATACTCCACTCAAAACCCTAGACAGATCATTAGGACAAAAAAATCAGCAAGGAGATCCGGAACCTCAATATGTCTTTGGACCAAATGGACTTAATTGATACCTACAGAACACTCCATCCAAAGACCACAGAATACACATTCTACTCACCACATGGAACATATTCTAACATCGACCAATATTCGGCCATAAATCAAGCATAAGCAGATTTAAAAGGACTGAAATTCTTCCAAACACCTTCTCGGACCACAGTGGAATAAAAATGAACATTGACACCAACAAAGTCCCCCCAAAACCCACAAAGACATGAACACTAAACAGCATGATATTAAACAACTCCTGGGTCAATGACGAAATCAAAACAGGGATAAAAATACCTGTAAACAAATGAAAATGAAGAAACATCTTACCAAAATATCTGGGATGCCCTGAAAGCTGTAGTAAGAGGGGAATTTATATCCCAACAAACACACATGAAGAAAATGGAAGGGAACAGAAATTCACAACCTAACAAGCCATCAAAAGAAACTGGAAAAGC
>NW_007111160.1:0-931 GCF_000164805.1 Carlito syrichta
GGAAGAGCATGGAGTAGACAGTGGGGGACAGAGGGAGGCGAAGAGAGAGACGAGTAAGAGAAAACATTTAAAAACTTTTTGAAAATTATTTTGAAACGAATTTTAAGAATTAGTAAAATGTATTATTTTTTATTGTAGTTAGAGAAAACCAGAAACCTACTTTCTTCTGAATGGCAGTTTCAATTAAAATAATTATATTTAGCTGGGTTTCATGGCTCAGCCTGTAATCCCACACCTTGGGAGGCTGAGGTGAATGGATTGCCTGAGCCGTGGGTTCAAGACCCACCTGGACAACTTGGCAAGACCTCATCTCTACAATAAATCAAAAAGTAGCTGGACATGGTAGTGCATGCCTGTAGTTCCAGCTACTTGGAAGGCTGAGTCAGAAGGATTGCAGCAGCCCAGCAGGTCGAGCCTGCGGTGGCCAGGAGTGGCCACTGCACTCCAGTCTGGGTGACTCCAACTCAAAAATAATAGTAATCATATTTTAAAATATTTTTCATTAGCGTGTAACTTTATTGATTCTCAATATGAAAGAAGGACCAAAAACGTCAGAATTTTATTTTTGGACAATAGGTCCCTTGTAGTTTACTGGCTTCCCTCAGTAGGTAAGTGTTCTAAGATTCCATTGACATCAGTGTACCAGCTAGCATTTGTGAGAGACTTTACTAGGCTTCAGTGAAATTTTTTTGTAAATTATTTCAATGTATTTTCCTATTTATCATTGGTGGATTTATGAGCACACCTACTCAAACTGTGCTGAATGTTCACCAGTTTTGTTGTTTGTTTGAGTTGGAGTCTCACTCTGTTGCCCAGGTTTTAGTGCCTTGGCATGTTGACAGCCACCACATCCTTGACCTGCTGGGTTTTGGAGTTCCTTTCTCTTCAGCCTTCCAAGTAATTGTGACTACGAGCATGTGTCACCTCACTG
>NW_007111161.1:0-1099 GCF_000164805.1 Carlito syrichta
CAAGCCCTCTCAGATTTGGGGTTACTGTGTTACAACAGGGATATGTTACTTGCACTTCCTCACTTTCAGTTTTCATATTTTTAGGGGTCAATAATACCTTCCTAAGAAGGACTTTTGTTATCATAAAATAAGTTAACATACTTCAAGCATCTCGCAATTTCCTGGCTTGATGATCAAAGTGGTCAATAAATGTCTGTTTCTTTTTTCCTTTCTGTCATTACTTACACATTTCACGATTTGTGTTTGTTTGTGTTTTTTTGCTTCCATGAATAATCTTATGCTATGCTCCATCCATTCTTTTTGCACTTCAAATGTGATCATCCTTTATTCAAGTTCTTTAAATCCCTAAGCCTTGCTCTTTTCAGGGCAGGCACATATAGCAACTCAACTGGGGCATTAGCTAGTCTAGGAGTTATGTCTTCCAGTATAACCCCTTAATCCATCAGAGAGAGAGAGAGAGAGAGAGAGAGAGAGAGAGAGAGAGAGAGAGAGAGAGAGAGAGAGAGAGACTGTGTGTGTGTGCTTGCTTCATCTACCATGCATTCTACCAAAATTTATTTGGGTTCCTCCATTAACCTGAAACTGTGCTGGGTTCTAGTAATAAAGAAATGAGTCAAGTGTGGTCTCTGCCCTGGCAGAGCTCATGTATTCCCAGTGTGGAGACAGACACATAAATGGGTGCTTAAAAGCAATCCATTGGGTGTGAAAGGAAACATTAGGGAGGGGCAGCTAATTCATCTGTTGGAGCAGTTTGTCAAATATTTAGAGGAAGCTGTTATTTGTGAGTCTGACAGAATAAGCCAAGAGCTAGCCTGGAGGGAAAGGAGACAAAGAACAGGCCTGGGTGGATATTTTTGGCACAGGGGTCACATAAGCAAAGTACTGAGGAAAGAAGCAGCCTAGAGGGAGTAGGGAAGCCAGGGGCAGGAGACAGAGAAGAAAAACCTGAGATAAGGAAGGGCTCAGAGGGACAGGAGTGAAATAGATACCTGGGGAGCTACAAACAGAATGGTATGGGCCTATCTGAATTGTACATTTCTCTGTAGGTTACGTAGAGAATAGATTCAGGAAGGCAAGAGTGAAAATCAGAAGACAAGTC
>NW_007111162.1:0-1263 GCF_000164805.1 Carlito syrichta
CAGGATCTGTTTGGTCTCATGTCAACGTATAATACATGAGAGTCGAAGAATCTGTGGTCACCAACACTTTTCTTTTTGAGTTGGAGTCTCACTCTGTCACCCAGACTGGAGTGCAGCGGCCGCTCCCGGCCACCGCAGCCTCTAACTGCTGGGCTCTGGCAACCCTTCCGCCTCAGCCTTCCAAGTAGTTGGAGTTACAGGCATGCACTACCACACCTGGCTGATTTTTGGATGTATCGTAGAGATGAGGTCTTCTGCCTAGGCGGGTCTCGAACCCGCAGGCTCAGGCGCTCACAAACTTATTATTATAATGAAGCAAGTGTCGCGATCGGGCACTTGTCTTCAATGAATTCTACTCTGGGAATAAGTGTGCCGGTTGCAGCTGATTCAAATCTTTTCATTTGCTCTTCTTCTGCCCCTCATGAGGCTGACATTTGCGAGTACAGAGGCAAGCAAGCTTCTCTGTGAAATGACTCACTGCTATTGAACTCTGATCACCCTTTTATATTTATAAAGTTTTGCGAGTCACATTTCAAATGGGAAAAATATCAAGAATGGAATTTAATTGTTAATTTATTCGTGGTGGTTGCAGGCAATGGCTCCCCAGTCATGAAAGGTGTGTGAACCCGGGTGCTCCTCAAAGCTGGGCTAGTCAGTCTCAGTCTCAGCTAATCAAAAAGGACTCTTTGGGGAATCATTTCTTCACTGCTCACCGTACCTTACATGTCTTTTATCTTTGCATGCATTTAATTAAAGTGTCTCCAACTCCACTCCCTGCACAAACATATAAAATTTTTCATCAGACAGCTTACACATTCGTATTCAGTACTATCTGAAGAAGGCAATATGATGTACTGCCAGCCTTCACAAAACTGGTCGTCACTTTCTATCTGTGTCTCTGAACAAGTAAGCGGTCTTTTATTTTCTATTTTTATTTTTATAGGAGTCTCACTCTGTTACCCAGGGCGGATGAGGTATAGTGGCACACTCATGGCCACCACCTCCTCAACATGCTGTGCTCAGGCCATCCTTGTATCTAAGCCTTCCAGGTAGCTGGAACCACAGGCATGTGCCACCATACCCAGCTAATTTTTTAAAAAACTTACAGTAGTGACGAGGTCTCGCTGAGTTACCAAGGCTGGTCTCGAACCAATGGAATCACGCAATCCTCTCACCTCCACCTCCCAAAGTACTGGGAGTAATTACAGGTGTAAGCCACTGCACCCGGTGTGAGTAGCCTTTGTAATACTGCATCCGGGTTCG
>NW_007111163.1:0-762 GCF_000164805.1 Carlito syrichta
TCTCCCAGAGGCAGTTCATTGGAGAATATTTATCACATGCTCATTAACCACAGAAAGAGAAATTTCGTGATTAACATGATAACAGATAAGGCGAGAAATGATAACTTATCCCGTGATGAAATGAAGAGAGGATGTAAAGGGGCCTGGGAACTCCAGCTATCATTAACTCCATTGAAAGTAAAAAGGTCTTTTGTCATTTCTTCACTGGGCAATAGGTCCAATTATCTAAAATCCTTGCCTAGAATTCAGACACATACCAGAGCAGGGGCCTTCAGGCAAACTCTGATGATCACTTTTGACAAATGTTTTGCTTGACCATAATGCAGTTACTCCAATGCTTTTAGAAAAGGCTACACTTACAATCAAACAATCTTTTGAAAGTGAAATCCAAAACACATCCAGGTCCACTCCCTGACACACATACCCAGCCACACACACTCTCTGTGTGCAGTCAGGTGTCTTTTGGCCATTTACAACAGAGAGTAAGTTGCTGAATAAATATGTAATTCATGCAAACAAAACCCTGAAAGACCGAGCTGCAAATATAAAGTTTTGCATTCGTGGGGCACACTATATAGATATATCCTTTTTAAAAAAAATCCACTTACAGCTGTCCCTTAAAGGAATAAAATGGAAAACAAAAGAATTATTCACACATAAGCATGGATCAAACAAAAGCCGCTTATAACCTTCTGGCCACCCACCATTACTCTAGAAACATTATTTCCATGATTTTATCGGAAGCCCCAAAGGCTTAAGAAA
>NW_007111164.1:0-851 GCF_000164805.1 Carlito syrichta
TTCAGGGCCCAGTTCAATGTTAATTTGTTGTATATATTCTATGTGGCTTATCAACTTCTATCTTCTTTGCCTCTGTCACTGTCACAATGCAGACTTCCAACAGTTTTTGCATAGATTCCTCCATCAGGCCCAGTTCCACTTGTCACCACAAGTTCACAGCAGTGCTAACAAGTTTTCTGACATGGAAGTCTTATCATGCTTTTCCTCTCTTTCTAGGACAGTGTCTGTACACAGTAGGTTCACTACAATTGTCTATGGGATGATTAAATCAACTGTGCTTGCAAGACTAGGCTACTAAATATGGTTCCAGCCGGGCTCGGTGGCTCAGCCTGTAATCCCGCGCCTTTGGGAGGCTGAGGTGAGTGGATTGCCTGAGCCCGCAGGTTCAAGACCCGCCTGGGCAGTGAGACCTCATCTCTACAATAAATCAAAAAATCAGCCGGGCGTGGTAGCGCATACCTGTAATTCCGGCTCTCGAAAGGCTGAGGCGGAAGGATCAACAGAGCCCAGAGGTCGAGGCTGCGGTGGCCGGGAGTGGCCACTGCACTCCAGTCTGGGTGACAGAGTGAGACTCCAACTAAAAAAAAGAAAAATATGGTTCCACACAAACATTTCATCTGTTGAAAGTACTCCAGAAAAATTACTTAAATTCAGTGCAAAATCCAGATGTACTCTCTTTTAACAGATCCATATAAGCATTTTTTTCTTCCTTAAATGGAAAATTTTAATCTTCCTTTGTTATGATTACCAGTAAGCACTGTTGTTTTATGTTTAGGGGCAATAGTACACGAAAGATAAGTTTCTTAAATTTTAGAAATATAGTCAATGGTAAGATGTTTGCAATATGAAAC
>NW_007111165.1:0-784 GCF_000164805.1 Carlito syrichta
GTGACAATTTCATTGGAGGCTTCACAGTGGTAGCCATGGAGTCCTGAAGGGGCATCTCCCTGCCTCTTCCTGGTGTGGAGCACGCCATGGCCCCCCGGGCAGGTTTGCCCAGTCTGACCCTGGCCAGCTATGTGGCAGCCACCCACAGGCCCTCCAGCAGCAAGGCTGAAAGCCCATGTGCCCACAGCTGTCCCTGAGACCGATGCACAGATGAACCTTCCTCATCACCACTCCATGCTCCCTTCCTTCTGGATCAGAAGGAAATGAATATATTTATGTTTTGGGAGGAAGAGATCACCACTGTCAGGCTGTCACCACAGGCAGCAGTCACGCAGGGACTTGTTTCTTTGAGCTTCCGCGTGGCTTCCCTGGGTTGGTGGCAGCAAGCAGGCAACATTCAAGAGAGAGAAGAGATGACACTTTCCCCATGGGGATGTCTCTGTTGTCCAGGTGTGGCCTCAGAGGAGACAATGAGCTGGTTGGTCTTTCTTTGTCCCCCAGCTCCCATCTACATATTGGCTCCTGTGTTCCTGCATGGTCTGGATGCCACCCTTTCTCCTCCCTTCCCCTCACAGCCTGTCTCCTTTTGAAACTTGCTTTCTGGTGCCTCCTCTCTGGTTTCACAGAACAACTGTTTCACCTCTTGAGCCACCACAGGGTCGCAACCAAGGCAGAGATGTGAAGAAGACAGTCTCTTCCCTGAGATTCTTGCAGCCTCCCCAGTTGCTATTGAGCAAGAATACACTGAATCGCAGCCAGTCAGCTCTCCAGTATGATGCGTGGA
>NW_007111166.1:0-911 GCF_000164805.1 Carlito syrichta
CGGAACTTATTCCAGACTTCATTATGCAAAAAGCATGTGGACAGTAGCGACGTACACCAAGAGACCAAAAACCAAAGCAATCCCAGCTCCTTATTCCTGCCTGAAACTCTTACCCATATTTGATGAACTCTTTGAATAGGATTCGTGGTGAAACCTGGTATCTCCAGTGGGATCCCATGACAAAACATCTCTCCTCAGATTCTTCTCTCCCTTCTCTTAGCATTGGAGTTTCATATGAACTTTGACCATTTTCCAGCACTCCCACATCTCTATGTTGTCATGTTTAAGTGGATGTTTCTTACTGTTTGGGTTTGGCATCTATTGAGTGTTTATCAATTTTTTACATATGTTGCAAGATTTTAAACAGTAGCACCACAGGAAGTCAAAAATCTGCTAGAATTGAAGAGGGGTTTGAATTGTTGAATTCAGAATTAGTAGGAATGAAAACAAAGCAATCAAGGAATGCAGAGAAGGTGCATTACAGGTGAATTGAACTCTGGAGAAAGTCTTATTGCTGCATAATTGGACTGGGGACAGAGAAAAGAGAGCATGTAGAGGCACTTCTGACTGTGGCTTGTGTTCTGTGTTATTAGCCCTCTCTCCACATCTAAAGAAAGAATTTTTGAAATGCAGTGTGATCTGATATAAATTCAACTGAAGGCTATCGGTGCTTGGTAGATGTCATCTATGTATTTATTTTCCAAGTTTTTATTTCTTTAACTGAACTTTACTGCATTTGTGGTTGGAAATGCTTTTCTCTATTTATACACAAGTGGATGTTCAAATCCTATCCATTCTTTGAATGTCACCTGTAAGGACCTCCCTTTAGTAAAAACTATTTTAGTCTCCTAGCAAAGAGTTATTTATCTTTAAAATTTTGACATAATTTTACTTGTACACTTTTTAATGAG
>NW_007111167.1:0-835 GCF_000164805.1 Carlito syrichta
CCTACGATTATAGTACATTTCTCATTTCCATGATTATTATGAGAAAACAACTCATCTTTTGGGAGGATACTTAATACTTTAAGACTAAAGTATAACATAAAATACACTATACAGTTCTTAAACACACCGTTAAAATTTTTTTAATAGCTTCAGGGTGTCCACATGATTTTTGCTCACGTGGATACGTTCTGTTAGTGTAAAAAAGGCTGGTCTTTAAGTGTACCCTCCAGCACACCTGTGTGCACTTTACCTGGTAGGTAACTTTTCATTCCTATGCACCCTCCAGCTTTGGAGTCTTCAACATCCACTATGACCTTCTATCTGCCTTTGCGATGTCTTACTGTAACTCCCACTTATTGGCCGGGTGCAGTGGCTCATGCCCGTCACCCCAGAACTTTGGGAGACAGAGGCAAGAAGATCGCCTGAGTCCAGGGGTTCAAGACTGGCCCGGGCAACTTGGCAAGACCTCATCCCTACAATAAATCAAAAAAATCAGCCAGGTGTGGTGCCGTGCATCTACGGTTCCAGCTACCCGGAAGGCTGAGGTGGAAGGATCACCTGAGCTCAGAGGTCGAGGCCGTGGTGTCTGTGAGACCGTCACAGAACTCCTGCCTGAGTGACAGAGTGAGACTCCAACTCACAAAAAACAATCCCACTTGTAAGTCACAAGATGTGGCATTTGATTTTCTGCTCCGGAAACACAGGATTTGGACAGATGCCTGTAACCTGTATCTCTAGCAAGAGAGAGCTGAGTGCTATCTTCAGAGAATCCCGTCCTGCCCTTTCCACGCTATGCACTTCCCCCGACCTCAGATGACCAGAGCAGCTAACGTGC
>NW_007111168.1:0-730 GCF_000164805.1 Carlito syrichta
ATTTGGTGATGTCTTTGACATCCAGTCTTGTGTCTGTCATCAGGAACAGGTCATTTTCGATGGGTTCTATTGCTTGGAATCTGGAAATCCCTTTCTTTAGGTGTTAACTCATTAAGTCTTTGGGGATTGCCATTTTTTTCACTTTGTTTTTGTTTGTTTTCTGTGAAGACAGACTTCTCTTTTTATTTTTTGTTTTGTTATCTCTTATTAGATAAAGTTGCTTCTGTTGGGGTGGGAGTTTTTGTTGTTTTTATACCTGACCTTCCTCCTCTGGTCCACTTTTGGGAGAGACAATAATGCCAGGAAGACTGGTGAACTGGGGAATAACCATATGGCACTGCTTCACTAATGCAGTGTGGAAGGGACAGAGCAGGTCCTTTCCTGTAGGTCAGAGTTTGTTCCCTCCTGGTACTGGCAACAGGGGCCCTGGGTCTCTGGGAGCTCTGGTGACCTCCTCCTAAGCCTCCTCCTTTGTGACTCATCAGCAGGATTGGCAAGCAACCAGACTCTACTATGCCACAGGTGCTCTTGGAGACATGGAGTGGCTTTCTTTCATCTTGGTGGAACTGCCCCCTTCACTGAAGTGTGGAAGGGAAGCAGCTATCTGAAAGTTGGTATTCTCCCTCAGTCCTCAGATGGGCATGTTCAATACCACCACACTGCACAGAGGTGCTCTGCCTCCTGATTTCCATGCTGCTCTGTAGGAGGGTTATCACAGTGATGGTGGGCT
>NW_007111169.1:0-606 GCF_000164805.1 Carlito syrichta
CCATAAGCACAAGCTCGTCAAGAAGGATCCTGTTCTATTATTTGTGTATCCCCATGAGCAAGTAAAATGGTAAACACAGAATTATGTTTGATGGACTATGGTTAAATAAAAAAATTAAAAGATCTTGTATAATTTAAGCATTGTATATTATTAGAAAGGCTAAAAAAATTAAAAGATCATGTATAATTTATGCATTGTATATTATTAGAAAGGCTAGCTATTTATCTCACTACAGGAACAGAAAAAATTCAGTAGTTATTATATTTCAAAAATATATTCTGGAAGGGTGAGGTAGGAGTGCTTGAGCCCAGTAGGTGGAGACTGTTGTGGCCGTGAGTGTGCAACTGCCCTCCAGCCTGGGCAACAGAGTGAGACTCCAACATAATATATATATGGCTCAGCCTGTAATCCCACGCATTTGGGAGGCTGAGGTGAGTGGATTGCCTGAGCCTGCGGGTTTGAGACCCGCCTGGGCAACTTGGTGAGACCTCATCTCTACAATAAATCAAAAATTAGCTGGGCGTGGTAGCGCAAGCCTGTAGTTCCAGCTACTTGGAAGGCTGAGGCAGAAGGATCGGCAGAGCCCAGCAGGTCGAGGTTGCGGTG
>NW_007111170.1:0-787 GCF_000164805.1 Carlito syrichta
TGCTGAGCTAAGAGATCTGTTGCTTCTACAGTCACATAGACTAAGAACTCAGAGTTATTGACAGGGCTCAGTGACACCCCTAGATTAATGAAATTTGCAAGGACCCTATAGCCATCTTACTAAAGCCAATGGCAAAGAGAGAGAAAGTTCTTGTAATAAACATTAGGCATGAGATGAAACACTGTGTCACAGAAACCTACTTGAGGAGACCTGCATTTCTATTGTAAAATGTAGATATCCTAGCCATTTTCAGGAATATCGACCATTTAGAGCTGCTCACCAGGTATTTTAATTTGTTTCTTTTTCTTTTTTTTTCAGTTGGAGTCTCACTCTGTCACCCAGACTGGAGTGCAGTGGCCACTCCCAGCCACCGCAGCTTGGCCTGTTGGGTTCCGGCGATCCTTCCACTCCAGCATTCCAACTAGCTGGAATTACAGGTGCGCGCTACCACACCTGGCTAATTTTTTGATTTATTGTAGAAATGAGGTCTCGCCAAGTTGCCCAGGTGGGTCTCGAACCCCGCGGGATCGGGCAATCCATGCACCTCAGCCTCCCAAAGCGCTGCAATTACAGGCTGAGTCATGGAGCCCGGCTTTTTATCTTTTATTTACACAATATTTAAGCAAGGTATTTAAGCAAGGACTCTGGAGTCAAGCTCCCTGTTCAGATCCTGGTTTTCTTCACTTATTAGTTATTAGACACCCTGACATTGTTTCTTTCAACTGAACAAAAGGATAAACTATGAGTAATGCTTTGTTCTGTTTCTGCTGAGAGGAAGCGTTTAATA
>NW_007111171.1:0-864 GCF_000164805.1 Carlito syrichta
TCTCGCGCCCCGGCCATGCCCTTCTCTAGGGGCCGTGACCATACGGACAGGCATGACAGTGTCTCTGTGTCAGCTGTGCTATCCTCCTTCCCAAACCAAGGCAAGTTACACAACAAAGGACAAAAGGAAGCAGACATCGGTCACTTTAATGTCGACTCTGTTATAGCAAAATCTATATGTGATTATCATATATATGCGATTATCTATGTAAATAAACAAATACGTACATATATAAATCGTATATGTCCTGTGATTTCTAACCGGCCGAGAACTCCAGATAAAAAGGTTTTTACGCCGGGCTCGGTGGCTCAGCCTGTCATCCCGCGCCTTTGGGAGGCTGAGGTGAGTGGATGGCCTGAGCCCGCGGGTTCGCGACCCGCCGGGGCAGGCGAGACCTCATCTCTACAATCGATCCAAAAACCACCCGGGCGTGGCAGCGCGCGCCTGGAATTCCGGTTACTCGGAAGGCTGAGTCGGAAGGATCACCGAAGCCCTTCTTTTAAGGGATGCGAGGTGGCAGAAGTGATGGGATGTCACTTTCCGAATACACAGACTATGGTTTCTACCTTGGAAACTCTTTCCCTGGCACTTGGTCTCTCTTTGGCTTTCTCTTCAGTTGTCCCCTTCTATGAGAATCAGATGCCATATTGTGAAGCCACTTTGTGGACAAGCTCATGTACCACGGATCTGCCAACATGAGTGATCTTGGTTGAAGATTCCCACCTGTACACCTCAGTTGAACTTCGGGGAAGACCATAGCCTTAGCTGCAAAGCTTGCAACATTGAATACTTATCTTGTCTTTTTCTGGGGCATTGAGATGTCTTTGTCAATTTATGCTGCTGTGACAGAAGACCCAAGACTGG
>NW_007111172.1:0-748 GCF_000164805.1 Carlito syrichta
GGGCTCTCGTAGGGGGACACTGACAATTCCTGGACTCTGGGGCAGAGATGGAAGGGGTCCTCGCTGTCCCCTGCATCCTCCACACAGATTTATGTTCTCTAACACAAGACCAGTCTGGGTGGGTCCCCCAATAGTTGTGCTGAGGTCTGTGATGGGCTAGGTACCTCTAGATGGGACATGGTTTGGGACAGTCATACTCGTTAAAGACTAGGAACCATCAGCGTCACTTTAACATCAATATTACATATTATTTTGCTTTTCATATCATTATTGTTTAACACGAGGCATAAAAATTGGCTTCTATAGATGGGCTCGGTGGCTCAGCCTGTAATCCCGCACCTTGGGAGGCTGAGGTGAGTGGATCGCCTGAGCCCTCGGATTCGAGACCTGCCTGGGCAAATGGTGAGACCTCATCTCTACAATAAATCAAAAAAAAATTAGCTGAGCGTGGTAGCGTGCGCCTGTAGTTCCGGCTACTCGGAAGGCTGAGGCGGAAGGATCGCCGCAGCCCAGCAGGTCGAGGCTGCGGTGGCCTGGAGCGGCCACCGCACTCCAGTCTGGGCGACAGAGTGAGACTCCAACTCAAAATAAATAAATAAATAAATAAAAATAAAAATGAAAATATTGGCTTCTGTTTCCAAACAAGGTCATGCTGGATCCAGATATGAATAGGACAAAGTGGGCCTCCAAGAAGCACACAGCCGAGCAGACTGAGAGGTAGCCAGGGGACGTTTTATGCTCAGTACGT
>NW_007111173.1:0-2079 GCF_000164805.1 Carlito syrichta
CCCTATGACTGATCTGGTGTTTCCTGTTCTTCCTCCAGCATCCCAGAGTTTGATCCTGTTTCCCCACCCACCTCCCTCCTCTCCCTGCCCCCACCCAAGTCACCACGTACTGGGCATAAAACGTCCCCTGGCTACCTCTCAGTCTGCTCGGCTGTGTGCTTCTTGGAGGCCCACTTTGTCCTATTCATATCTGGATCCAGCATGCCCTTGTTTGGAAACAGAAGCCAAATATTTTTATTTTTATTTTTTATTTATTTATTTATTTATTTTTGAGTTGGAGTCTCACTCTGTCGCCCAGACTGGAGTGCGGTGGCCGCTCCAGGCGACCGCAGCCTCGCCCGCTGGGCTCCGGCGATCCTTCCACCTCAGACTTCCAAGTAGCCGGAACTACAGGCACACGCTACCACACTCAGCTAATTTTTTTTTTGATTTATTGTAGAGATGAGGTCTCACCATTTGCCCAGGCGGGTCTCGAATCCGAGGGCTCAGGCGATCCACTCACCTCAGCCTCCCAAGGTGCGGGATTACAAGCTGAGCCACCGAGCCCATCTATAGAAGCCAATGTTTATGCCTCGTGTTAAACAACAATGATATGAAAAGCAAAATAATATGTAATATTGATATTAAAGTGACGCTGATGGTTCCTAGTCTTTGACGAGTATGACTGTCCCAAACCATGTCCCATCTAGAGGTACCTAGCCCATCACAGACCTCGGCACAACTCTTGGGGGACCAGCCCAGACTGGTCTTGTGTTAGAGAACATAAATCTGTGTGGAGGATGCAGGGGACAGCGAGGACCCCTTCCATCTCTGCCCCAGAGTCCAGGAATTGTCAGTGTCCCCCTACGAGAGCCCTAGGACAGTGCTGTGAAAATCAAGGGTGGTCATTTTATGCCTCAGTCTAGAGACAGGCCAACCATGGGGGCTTTTCTAGGAAGAAATTCCACAACTGAAGTGCACTTTTCAATGCTGACCCCATTACCCATAACCCAGAAGAAACCACTTTAAACCCATGTCCCCCTGGTTCCTCAGGGAGATAGGGCCTCCCCTTCCAAGGCAGAAACAAAAGAGCCCAGGCTTGGATGTCAGAACAGGGAGAGGTGGAAGTCAAACCGAGTAACATCAAACAAGAAGACACTGGCAGTTCCTAGAAAACACATATTTTTCTTTTCAGTTATTATGACAGATATAGGAAGGTCGACAGAAAATAAAGTGCCTATATTTTAAATTTCAATAATTTTTAATGAACATAGCATTTTATTTTTACAGCTCAAACTTAATGTAGAAAAAGATCTTTATATCGGAGAGTGTACGGGGCACCCTTTACACAAGTAACTCCATCTCAGAAAAAGAGTTTATCTTATTTCCTAAAAGACCTCATGCCAACAGGGACCGGTTGTTTGCCTCACCCGATAGACACCACAGGCAACCGGGTGAGAACAGAACCAGGCATATGCCCTTCCGCTGTCAGACCTCATCAGAAGGCTTTGTGACCATAAAAAGAACAGGACTTCACCAGCTCGAAACAGCCACTTGAACAGACACCATCTTGCTGTCCCCACGAAAAGCTCCTGTCATCTTCCACCAGAGACTCTGCCCATATTCTTGCAAGATGTGGATGTGCCATCCAAGCCGGCACGGGAAAACTCCTCCTCACCTTGGCTCTCCCTAACCTGGTTCGCTAACCCTTTCTCCTTTCCATTTTCTGTTGACATCCCACGTTACTTTGACATGGAATGTTTAATCTGTGATTTTTATATATTGGTTAAGTGCACTACTATCTACTGTGTGTGATATTGGCTGGACTGGAGGAGTGGCTTGAGGCTGCCTGCCTGACGCTCTTACTACCTGGTAAAAGGGGAGTACGAAGTAGCGTTGTCTCCTCGGGAACACCGTGTAGCTTGTGGCTTTTAAGATCACACCAGCCTCGGTAAAATTCTGACATTTTGGAACACTACAAATATGGGTGTACCTGGTCTGACCTCGTGCCACTCAGATATAGAATGTAGAAGTAATTATTTTTAGAGTGGTCATCTCACTCTGTCGTTCAGGTTGAGTGCGGTGGCACAATCTCAACTC
>NW_007111174.1:0-899 GCF_000164805.1 Carlito syrichta
CGTTTTGATGATTGTAGCTTTATAGTAAAGTTTGAAGGCTGGTAATGTGATACTACCTGCTTTTTTCTTTTTTTCCTGAGGATTATTCTGGCTATTCTTGTACGTTTGTGTTTCCATATGAATTCCTGTGTTGTTTTTTCTAGGTCTGAGAAGAATGTTGCTGGTAGTTTCAGGGGTATTGCATTGAATTTGTAGATTGCCTTAGGTAAAATGGACATCTTCACAATGTTGATTCTTCCAATCCATGAGCATGGGATATTTTTCCAATTCTTTGTGTCATCTTTGATTTATTTAAGCAGTGTTTTGTGGTTTTCATTGTAAAAGTCTTTCACATCTCTGGTTAGGAAGTATTTCATTTATTTGTTACTATTGTGAATGGAATTGTGCTTTTTACTTGGGTTTCTGTTTGTTTATTATTGGTGTAAAGAAATGCGATTGTCTTTTGCACATTTATTTTGTATCCTGAGACTTTTGCAAGGCCTTTATCAGTGTAAGGAGGTTTTTGGCAGATTCTCTTGTGTTTTCAAGATACACAATTATATCATCTGCAAAGAGAGATAACATCTCTTCCTCTTTTCCTATTTGGATACCCCTGATTGCCTTCTCTTCTCTTATTGCTCAAGCCAGGACTTCCAATACTATGTTGAACAAGAGGGGTGAGAGTGGGCATCCTTGTCTTGTTCCAGTTTTCAGGGGAAATGGTTCCAATTTTTATCTGTTTAGGAGTATGGTGGCTGTGCGTTTCTTGTAGATGGCTTTTAATATTTTGAGGTATGTTCCCCGTATGCCTAGATGTTTGAGGGCTTTATCTAAAAGGGGTGCTGGATTTTATCAGAAGCATTTTCTGCATATAATAATATAATCATGTGGTTTTTGTTTTGAGGTCTGTTGATGTATTT
>NW_007111175.1:0-682 GCF_000164805.1 Carlito syrichta
AACATCTTTATACTTCTGTACTTATAATAATTATACAATCAAGTAACTTTATGGAATTTTACTAAACTTTATTATATGTTCTGGAAGAATGAAATTTTGACTCTTAAATTATGTTTCTATTAGTGCAAAAATGGAAATTGCTAGTGTTGAAGATTGTTTTAATTTAATTCAGGTGAAAATTTTTTCAAGTATCCATGCCAGATACTAAGCACTGTTGAATTAGAGCTCCTTCTAGTGTTTATAAATAATTTTTTTCAATGTTGCTATTTACCAGGTGATTTCTTTTTTCTTTTTCTTTTTTCTTTTAAAGATGTGGGGTACAATTCAGGGTTAGGTATGCAAATATTGATTATGAAGATACCCTTGTTGATGAGGTGTGCCCCTCTGTCCTGAACACACCCAATCTCATCTCATCTCAGCAGCTAAGCAGGGTCGGGCCTGGTTAGTACTTGGAGACCAGGTGATTTCTAATAATAATTAAAATAATACTTACCGATGCACTTTATCTAATTAATTTTGAGAATTTAGCTCCCAGTGTGATTCAGGAATTTTTGCATAGATGCTACAGGTATTTTGTGTGTGTGTTTAGGTGTTATTTATATGCAAATATGAGCAGCAATCAGAAGTTTATTTAAGTTATTATGAGAAATCACATAGTACAAAAAACTATTTTATTAAGGAA
>NW_007111176.1:0-779 GCF_000164805.1 Carlito syrichta
AAGACACTCCAAGAGAGAAAATAACTAAAGCTTACCAGTCAGTAGGGACAAATATAAAATGCTATTACAAATCCAGAAAGGTCCCAAAAGTCACTAAAGGTTATTTCTGTGAATACAGAAGATACAGCAATGAGAAAGCCATCTAGTGTGCCATCTCCCTTGAAATGAGATCCCCCTCTCCCAAATTCCCTGAATCACCATTTTTTTATTATCAAGCCAGAAACTTTTGAGCTAAGATATGAAAAAGTACCTTTGGCTATGACTTATTTTAAAGAAGCACAAGTTGTGATGTGAAGTAGAGAACAGAAAGTTAACTCCCTAGAGAACTAAGGTTATGCTAATGTATGGCTGAAATGTTGACATGCATCTTATTTACTGTCAGCATGCAATGTAGTCAAATGTGAGCATACCAATTAAAAAAATACACCCAAATAACTCAGTAAAACTGATGCAATAAAATTCCAGAAAATCAAATTCTATTTCACATTTGAGAGACTTCAGAAATAACCTCCTGTCTAGTAGAAGTTGTAGACAGGCTTTCCAAATGTTCACACAATCAGCTAACTTCAATGCATAAGGAAATATCTTTGTGCAGTCAAAGGCAATAATTCTAAAATAGTAGTGTGGGGGAGAGAGGGTGTCAGAGAAAAAACTGTCAAAATTATTAAGCACTTATCCTGTAAACCTATCAGGAGTTAATGTGCATTGTTCTAGTCATTTTATTTTGCTTTTACATACATAACTATACACATATGAAAATTTATATCCATAAGGCATTT
>NW_007111177.1:0-983 GCF_000164805.1 Carlito syrichta
TTGACTGCTTAGGGAACCATAAAATAAAATGCATAGCTTTTAACATGGATGTGGTTTTTTTTGGCACTCACACTTATGTTCTTGAAATTTCTACAGGAACAGTTAAGGCATGAGTAACGTGGACTAAGGGTCATGAATTATACAGACAATGGGGAGAGACTTTTGTAGGCAATAATTATGACCAAAAGTTGAAAATATAATGCATTACTTTTAAAGAAATGTCACAAAAATATTACTTAATGAGGGAAGGTGGAAGACTTATAGAATTAGCTATTTAGTATTTCTTAAAGGAAATAAAAACACTAAAGCTGACATAACTGGATGCTTTTGTCAGGTTCACCATATATAGTTACCAATTACATTTAAGATGGACATAATTTTATAAGAAAAAGAGGATAAATAATAATTTAACATAAAATTAGACCATATCTTTGATTAATTCATGGTAAAAACACAGACTAAGAATGTACTCACCTTCTTCATTTCCTGAAACAATGGAGTACACAATACTCTGATTAATGGCCTCAGTAGAAATTCCGCCGACCATGGTCCCTCTGGTGGAGATTACTTATTTGTAAGACTATCTTTTAAAAGCAGTTTTAGATTCAGAGAAAAATGGAGAGAATGGTAAGAGGTTTTTGATATGTCGTCTGCTTCTACACATTCATAGCCTCCTCCATTAAAAAATCCTTCACCAGAGTGCTACATTTAGAACAGCTGGTAAACCTACAATTACATATCATCACCTGAAGTCCATAGCTTACATGATGTTGCACACTTGGTGTCATATATCCTATGGGTTTTGGACAAATGTATACTGACACATATCCATCTTTATAGTATCAGAGAGAGTATTCTCATTTGTCCTAAAAATCTTTTGTCCTCAGCCTCTTCATCTACCCCACCAATCCAACCCCTGTAACCACTAACCTTTTTACTGTCCTCCCTGATTTTCCTTTCCAGAATTTCACGGAGTTGGAACC
>NW_007111178.1:0-409 GCF_000164805.1 Carlito syrichta
GCTCGCGTGGGGGGCGGGGCTCATCCAAAGCCGGGGCGGGCCGCAGAGGCCAGAGCGGGTAGAGAGGCAGCCTGACCTTCCTGTCGGATGCGGACGCGGGCTCCGGGCCTCAGCGGGCGGCCTCCGAGCTCCCAGCGCCCCGCGGTCTCGGCCTCCGACACGGTGCACTCGAACGTGGCGCCGTGGCCTTCGCGCGCGCTCACCGCCCGGAGCTCGGCGAGCACCGCCACGGCGCGCTCTGGGGCGAGCCGGGGGGTGAGGGACCCTGTCTATACAAAATTTTGAATAAAGAGAGTAAAATAAAATAACATTTCTTATTAGAATATAAA
Organism: Carlito syrichta; assembly: GCF_000164805.1. Lineage (NCBI taxonomy): Eukaryota > Metazoa > Chordata > Mammalia > Primates > Tarsiidae > Carlito > Carlito syrichta. The sequence continues at coordinate 330 of NW_007111178.1, forward strand.
ACACATTAATGACCCAGACTTACTGGTTCCTGCCTGTCATTCCAGGACTTTGGGAGACTGAGGGAGGGGATTGCATGAGG
>NW_007111179.1:0-1186 GCF_000164805.1 Carlito syrichta
CATCACCACCTTGTCCTTGAAGAGGTGCTGGCTGTGAAGCATGGTGCTATCCATGGGGATGTGCCCTGCATTCTCTAGCATCCTCCTTGTGGATGTCCAAGTGGACTAGAAATCAAAGTCTTGATCTTTGTGTGTCATGTCCTCAGGATTGGGCTTCTCGCCACTTTCTGCCCAGCCACAGGAAGCCACAGCCACGCCTAGCATCTCTGCAGTCTCTCTGCCCATCTCTATCTCAGCCCACAGTTGGGTAGGGAGGGGAAGGAGAACTTGGGCAGATTCAGGGAAGGGCACAGAAGGTTACTTCTTCAAGAAGTGGCTGGAGCCTCATCCCATGAGCCAGGGTGTCTTCAAAATTCTCCACGATGCAATTTTCAGCCTGAGATGCCACCATCTTCACCCATACCTACTACTCTTCTGGCCTTCAAGACTCCCCTCTTTCTCACTGGGTGGCTATTTCTTTTTCTTTCTTTATTTTTTTTTTGAGTAAGGGTTTCACTCTTTTGCCCAGGCTCTAGTGCAGTGGCACAAGCATGGCTTACTGCAGCCTCAACCTTTTGGGCTCAAACAATCCTTTGGCCTCAACCTCCCAAGTATCTGAGACTACAAGCATGAGCCACCATGCCTGACTAATTTTTCTTAATTTTTTGTAGAGACGAGATCTTACCCTGTTGCTCAGACTACAAGCATGAGCCACTATATCTGCCTAATTTTTTAAATTTTTGTAGAGATGAGGTGTACCTCTGTTGTTCAGGCTGGTCTCGAACTCCTGTGCTCAAATAACCCTGAGATTTTAAGCATGAGCCACTGAACCCGGCCAACGTGGCTATTTCTTAATAATCCAAGCTCTTGTATTGAGTTGTAGAACATTGGGAAGAAGTCCTTATTTGTGTAGCTCAGAGGGTCTTTTAGTCAGTCTCATTGCCTTTTTACAGTTTATGTTTCTGACAGAGTCAAGTATTGCCTGCCTGACCACACTCCCACCTTTCTGTGAGCATCTAAAATCTCACTCTTGAGTGACACCAAACCATACTTATTGGAAGCTCCTTGCCAACGGTGCTCTCCAGCTCCCTCCTTCCTCCCTATATGAGAACATCTGATGGGGAGCTCAGGTGACTTCCTTGGACCCACCCGCAGGCACTGTGAGGTCAGAGAGATGGGTCTGTATTCATTCTGCCTTCCAGGGAAG
>NW_007111180.1:0-1131 GCF_000164805.1 Carlito syrichta
TTGACTTTTTATTGTTGATTTTAAGAGTTATTTGTATCTTTTGAGTAGCAGTCATTTATCAAAGGTGTCTTTTCAAATATTATTTCCCAGTCTGTGGCTTATCTTTCCATTCTCTTACCAGTAACTTTCATGAGCAAAAGTCTTTAACTTTAATAAAGTCTTGCTTGGCAATTATTTTCTTCATAGATTACAGTCTTGGTGTTGTTTTTACAAAGTCATTGCCATATGCAAGGTCATCTAGATTTTCTTCTATGTTATCTTTTAGGAGTTTCATAATTTTTTCTTTTACATTTAGCTAGATGGTCCATTTTGAGCTATTTTATGGAACAGCTATAAAGTTTATGCCTAAATTTATTTAATTTCTGCAGATGGATGTTCAGTTTTCCAGCACCATTTTCTGCTCCTTTGCACTATCTTTGCTCCTTTATCAAAGATCAGTTGATTACATTTATGTGCATCTATTCTGTTCTGCTGATTTACATATCTATTCATTCACCAATATTACAATTTTGATTACTACAGCTTTATAGTTAAATCTTGAAGTTTGATAGTGTTATTCCTTCAACTTTGTTCTTCTCCTTCAGCACTGAATTGGCTGTTCTGTGTCATTCTCCTCTCCATATAAACTTTGGAGTCAGTGTGCTGATATCCATACAATAACTTGCTGAGATTATTTGGGATTGTGCTGAAATTAAAGATCAAGTTGGGAAAGATTTATATCTTGATAAACTATTGATTTCCTGACTTCAGTTGCATTGATTCCTGCACTGATTTTTATCATTTTCTCCTTTAGATTTATTTATTTATTTATTTGAGTTGGAGTTTCACTCTGTCACCCAGACTGGAGTGCAGTGGCTACTCCTGGCCACCACAGCCTCGACCTGCTGGGCTCCGGCGATCCTTCTGCCTCAGCCTTCCAAGTAGCCGGAATTACAGGTATGCCTACCACGCCCAACTGATTTTTTCATTTATTGTAGAGATGAGGTCTCACTGCCCAGGCGGGTCTCGAACCCGCGGGCTAAGGCAATCCACTCACCTCAGCTTCCCAAAGGTGTGGGATTACAGGCTGAGCCACTGAGCCTGGCTTTACATGTATTTTTTTATTTTTATTTTATTTGAGTTGGAGTCTCA
>NW_007111181.1:0-813 GCF_000164805.1 Carlito syrichta
TGTGTAATGAGACTTAACCTGCTATAGACTATTTACACTCAAGTATCCAAAAGTAGAGGTAGAATCTAAGAGTCAGTTCACAATATTGGTTAATCTTACTTGGCTCACAATCAGAGATTGGGTACATAAACAATAGCTTTTCTTATGTAGTTCCACCATCAATTTACATTTGCCTAATTGGGACAATATCTTTTCTTTTCCTTAATAACAGAAACAGGTCTTTCTGTGAAGTAACTGAGTACACATGGTTTTTTAATCAGCTGGTTCCAAAACTTCTTATTAAGCACTACTTCAAAGAAAAAAACAAATTATGTTTTGGTCTGATTGCTTATATAGGCATTTCCAAATAGGAAAAAAATCCTTAGAATGAAAATACTTTGAAAATATATTAATTACTTTAGACATAAAGAGTATCCTTGAAAATAAATGCTGATATGAATGTGATTCAAATATAATGTATTTAAAATGGAAAGGAAAAATATAATACACCTGGATAGAATTATGCAAATGGCATGGGTAAAATTTTCCCCTAGGGATAATTTCAGCATGTTCTCTAAATACATTTTTTCATAAAAGAAAAAGTTGAGATAATCTTTTTATATTTCCTTAAACTGATGCAGAGTTTATTCTTAGACTAACAAATTAATAAAGCAAGTATTTTTTAAAGAATTAGCATATGTTGCTCTTTATGATTATGAACGGCCTCTGCTTAGTTTTGGTAATCAAGCATGTTTATTACTAGAGTCATTTGACAGTGCTCTCAAATAAGTCACCTTAGTATAATTGCTTTCATTCTTAGACATATGTCTTTTC
>NW_007111182.1:0-753 GCF_000164805.1 Carlito syrichta
GGCTACTTTTCAAGGAGACTATGTGGCAAGAACAAATGCCAGGGTGCTCTCCGCAAAGTTGAGTGGTGAATGTTGGTGGTGGGAAGTAAAGGAAACTTATAGAACCCTAAGGGAAGCAAGCTAAATCGTTGGCTATGGACAGCTAGGAAACGTATCCCCGCAATCAAAGCACACTTCATTGTGCACCAAAACGACTCCTGCTAAGGGTAGGCCAGGCATGGAATCTCCCACCTCTCATCCAGCACTTTGGCAGACTGAGGACGGAAGATTCCTGGAGCCCAGGAGTTGAAACATGACTGTGTAACATCAGGCAGCCTCATCTCTATCTCCAAAATGTCATCAATGAGCTGGGCATGGAGACATAGGCTTTTGGTTGCAGCCGCTTGGGAGGATTGCCTGAGCCCCGGAGGTCTACCCTGTGGTCAGGTATGATTGTACCACTCTAGTACCGTCTGGGCATCAGAGTGAGGCCCTGACTCATAGAGAAACGCAACCCACAGATGCGGAAAATATATTTGCGCATGTACATCTGACGAGGGATGATCAGCTCGGAACTACAAGGAACTGCCACTTGCCGACAAGAAAAAAGCAAACAGCCTCATTTCACAGTGAGCAAAAGATAGGAACAGACCCTTCTCAACAGCAGACACACAAGCAGCCACCAAAGACATTTGAAAAAGCTCAGCCTCATTTGTCATCCGAAAATGCAAGTGAAAACTACCTTGAGGAGTCACCTATTTTCAGTCAGGATGG
>NW_007111183.1:0-697 GCF_000164805.1 Carlito syrichta
AAATTTTGTTCATTTATTTTTAATACATTTTTGTTTTACGGTTATAAATTGATGTAGTACAGGTTAAAATATTTACATATATATTGTATAGTGGTAAAGTCTGGGCTTTTAGTGTAAACATTGCCCAAGAAATGTACATTGTACTCATTAGGCAATTTCTCAAGTCACCTCCCTCTACTTTATCTTTCCAGATCTCCATTGTTATCATTCTATTCTTTATGTTCATGTATATACAATATTTAATTCCTACTATAAGTAAGAAAATTCATCATAGATTTTCCATTTTTTAGTAATTGCACTCAACGGTGTTCACTTCCATCTAAGTTGCTGAAAAGGCAAAATTTTATTCTTTTTTTTTTTTTTGAGTTGGATTCTCACTCTGACACCCAGACGGAAGTGCAGTGGCCACTGTAGCCTCGACCTGCTGGGCTCAGGAGATCCCTCTGCCTTAGCCTTCCAAGTAGTTGGAACTACAGGCACATGCTACCATGCCTGGCTAGTTTTTGATTTATTGTAGAGATGAGGTCTCACCAAGTTGCCCAGGTGGGTCTCAAACCTGCAGCCTCAGGCAATCCACTCACCTCTGCCTCCCAAAGCACTAGGATGACAGGCTGAGCCACCAAGCCTGGTCTTATTCTTTTTTTATGGCAAAGTAGTAGTCTGTGGTATATATATATGTGTGTGTGATGTTGGCTGC
>NW_007111184.1:0-925 GCF_000164805.1 Carlito syrichta
CTGAGAACATATGGCACTCTGTTCTTTGTTTCTGTGATTGACTACGGAGTGTCATTGACTCCAAATCTATCCAAGTTGCTGCAAAGTCCATATATTTGTCCTTCTTTATGACTGCATAATAATCCATTGTGTATATGTACCATATTTCTTTTATCCAGTCCAGCCTCGATGGGCAACATTGTTGGTTCCATGTTTTTGCTATTGTGAATAGAACTGCAACAAACTTATGTGTGCAGGTATCTTTTCTATAGAATGATTTAAGCTCCTCTGGGTATATTCTCAATAGGGGAATTGCTGGGTCATATGGAAGATCAATTTCTAGTTCATTTGGAAATCGTACATTTTCTTCCAAAGAGGCTGCCCTAGTTTGCATTTTCACCAGCACTGTAGAAGCATTTCTTTTTCTCCACATCCTTGCCAGCATCTGTTGTTGTTTGTTATGTTAATGATGGCCATTCTTACTGGAGTTAGGTGGTATCTCTATGTGGTTTTGATTTGCTTTTCTCTGATGCCTGAGGCAGAGCACTTTTTCAAGTGTCTGTTGGCTACCCATATATTTTCTATTGGGTCCACTTTTAAAAGAGACTATTTGTTTTTTTTTTCTTTCAGGCATTTGAGTTCCTTGTAGATCATAGATGTTAAGCCTTTGTAAAATATACAGTTGACAAATAATATTTCCCATTCTGTGGACTGTATCCCTGCTCTCTTCATGGTGTCTTCTGCTTTGCAGAAGTTCATTAGTTTGATGAGGTCCCACTTGTCTATCTTATTTCTTAAGGTATTGGCCTTCAGGGTTCTGAATAGGAATTGGAAGCCAGTTCCAATTTCCATAGGGCATCTCCTGCATTTTCTAAGATTCTTATAGTTTGAGGTTTTACCTTTAGGTATTTGATCCATTTAGAGTAAATTTTTGTGTATGGTGATA
>NW_007111185.1:0-779 GCF_000164805.1 Carlito syrichta
CGTTGCTATGGCACCCAAGATTAATTTTTTTTTAAGTATGTTTAATTTCAGTGAAAACACTGGCACATCTCTTTTGGCATTCTGTAGATAAAAATAAAGTGGACCGTTTCCCTTTTTCTTGTCTTTTTTATGTTTAGCAAGTAGTTTTGGAATTCTTTAAACATAAATGAAAAGGCACAAATTTCACATATTTAAAGAGAATGGAAAAGTAGTTAAAAGGTTTCATTGAAAGATTATAATTTGTAAAACAACAAATATTTTAGTCATTTAAAAAAATCTACCTTCTCCAACTTTTTAGAAAGATGGTGTCAGATAAGGAGTTAGTGACTCTTCTGGTAGTTTCGGTTTATAATTAGTCTTGAAGTTTAAAAGCAGGTTGCAGAATTGGGACAATGGCAAGTCCTAATAGAAATCTTTTGGTGTCATTTCATTCCCCCAGATTCTAAAAGCATGTATTTTCCCTGTCACGGGACAAAGAAATTGCCAGGTCTCCTGAACTAGGATTGTTTCTGCCTTCAGAACACGGTTGGGTGGTGTTAGACTGCTGCAAGAAGACTTTCGTGAAAAAACAAGCATAAAAATTGAATGCTCTATAGGACCTTCAAAAGTCTCTTTTCAGGCATACTTTAAGTCTCTCAGGGCCAAGCAAGCCAGAAATCCTACCTGACAGAGCAGGTTTGTTCATGAGATGACCCAGGGCTGCAGGCCGCTCATGTTTGTCATTATGCTCCACGACCTGAGGAATTCATTTTCCAGTGTCGTCGCCATCAGCACATTCT
>NW_007111186.1:0-923 GCF_000164805.1 Carlito syrichta
GTTAATATCTGAGTTAAATCACACAAGCAGAGTAAGTATCAATGACTAAACTATGTATATCTTAACATCTATGCTAAGCAAGGCAATCATGTAGGATGAGCAGGTACCGGGTCAGACTTGGCACCCCTTGGCTATCCATAGAAGTGCAACTAAAACATCAGGGAAGACAAGGGAAATGTAGGCTTAGTTCCTTGAACATAAATCAAAGAACACAAACCTTGTCAGCCTGTGTTCTTGGTTTCCTTCACTCAGAATGTTATTTGATTTCAATTATCTTTAAAGTTAACGCAGATGTTGGTCCTCCTATGACATATCCTCATCCATGTTCCTCAGAAACTCTTAATATTTTGCATGTAACACAGTGATACTACCACATTTTCCTCTTCAACTATCCTATACCACATAGAAAAACATTTTGATATTTGCACAATGTATCTTGCATCTATTAGGACTAAAGGAATCTTATATTTTCAAAAATAGCTAAAACTAGACTTTCAGGATCGGCTCGGTGGCTCAGCCTGCAATCCCAGGCTGGGGTGAATGGATTGCCTGAGCCCACGGGTTCAAGACCAGTCCAGACAACTTGGCATGACCTCGTCTCTACAATAAATAAGAAAAAATAGCCGGGCATGGTAGAATGTGCCTGTAGTTCCAGCTACATGGAAGACTGAGGCAGAAGGATCACAAGAGCCCAGAGGTCAATGCTGGAGTGGCCGTGAGTTTGCCACTGCACACGAGTCTGGGCAACACAGCGAGACACCAACTCAAAAAAAAAGCAAAAAACAACAAAAACAAAACTAGATTTTCATACAAATATAAAATGAACACATAAAAGAGATTTTATTTAACTCAGTAGTTAATGAAAAGAACAACTAAGAAGCCGGGCTCTGTGGCTCAGCCTGTAATCCCTCGCCTTTGGGAGG
>NW_007111187.1:0-724 GCF_000164805.1 Carlito syrichta
CTGCCTCCGTGTGGTTTCTTCTCTCCGTTCTGATTCACCGGTGCGGTCCTAACCCCCCCTTGGTCAGTGCAGGTCACCGACAATGATCATGTTCATTCTCTAGGTGGGGGACTGGAGCTCACAGAGACTGATCTCCAGTGAAAACCAGGGAGTTACAACACTGCCGTCATCAGTGGGGTAGGAGGGCAACAGAATGCAGCAGGACAAAAAGCACACAAAATTTAAAAACATAAAGTGGCAGAGAGGGACTAAAAACGGTTAAAATTATTTCTTTTAAAGATCAACCTGCAGGCTCCAAATCTGATAGACATGAGGCTTGAGAAAACTAAACAGCCTTTACTAGTTAGCAGCAAAGTATGCTGCTAAAAGGAAGAGAATGTTTGAACAAAGATGGATAAAGGCGCTTTCCTGGAAATGCAAGATAGTAACCAATTCACAACCTTACCCCAAATCCTCTCTTTGTGAAGTCATCAGTTTACAACCCTGCTTGTTAAGCACATCCTGGAGACAGTTTGTTCTTTGAAAATCTGGTTTTGCTACGTACAACCTTGCAAATTCCAAAGAAAAATGTATAGCCATACAACCTGCCCCCCACCCCCTTACCAAAGCTAACATATAAAACCCCTCTCCTCTTTCTCCGGGTGGCTCAGCCTTGGAGCATTAGCCCACTGAGTAGCACTGATGCTAATGAAATGCTACTTCTGGAGATAGCCTTGGTGTCATG
>NW_007111188.1:0-628 GCF_000164805.1 Carlito syrichta
CAGGGCCCTAGGCCATGTGTCCTTCAATGCCTGTTCTTCCTCCCACAGGCTCTGGGGTCTGACCTTCCATGTCCCTAGCAGTGAACTGGGATAAATCACAAGCCCACCTTGTGCTGGGAGGGAATTGGAGGGGCTTCCGGGGGAGCTGGTGTCCCGACTGTCCCTGTACCTGAGGGGTCATATGTGGCATTGCCCTCTGTGCAGGTATGTCAAGTTTCAACAATTGCTCACAAATGCTTCCTGTCTCAGGGCTGCCACAAGAACAGGGGAAATGCACAGAGACTGTGACACCATGCCTGGCACATGAGAACATAACAGAAGTCACAAGCACACCTCTCTCTCAGTACAGTTACAGAACACAGGTTTGTCCATGTGTGAAATGGGTTCACAGGGGTGTACAATGCCGGGGTCTGTGCCTGACAGGAGCTGCTTCCCTTTCTGATCTGGACTGTGAGGTCTGGGGCCTGAAATCCAAGAGAGAACTTTCCCCATCCCAGCCATCCCTATAGTACCAATAAGCAAGTACAAGAAATAAAAGTGGTTGAGGCCGGGCATGGTGGCTCACACCTGTAATCCCACAACTTTGGAAGGCCGAAGCAAGAAGGTTGCCTGATACCAAATGTTTTGA
>NW_007111189.1:0-763 GCF_000164805.1 Carlito syrichta
CAAAGAAGAAATATAAGAAAAAGGATATTTTTATCTAAGAGGAAGTCTTATATGGTAAATTTCTGTCCTATAATAAAGTAAATAGTTATCTAAGAATTTTTTTAAAAAGGGGTTAAAGAACAAAAATAAAATAATATGTGTGCCAAAATGGCATAAGAAAAGCTTATGAAAACAATATATACAGAAAAAAATCTATAAACAATCTAGGCATAATAAAGTCATTTCTGGATGCAAGTCTCCAAACATTTTTGGATTTCTCTTCAAATTTTATATAAAATTTACTTGAGTGCCTAGTTCAAATTATAGTCTAAAACAATCTGTCAGGCTACCATTATAGTCCGGAAATACAAATGCTGGTACTTGTAATAAAGCCACAGAAATTAAAGTTTATCATTTAAGTTATGCTAATAACTTCAGACCTTGTAGCTTTTGTACAAAAGGTAATCAGCCACTGCCTAAAATTGTCAAAATGTATGCCTGACTTTATTCCTTTTATTAAGCTAGAATCCAGTAATTTCATGCCCACATAATGGTCGTGCAAGAATTCCAGTCAGTGCTTGCAAACTGCCACTGCTGAAACAAATCTGGATGCCTCAGGTCAGACAAGGAGAGATTTTCTATCTCTGGCTATGCAGGACTGCACCCATTATCAGTTCTGAAGAAATTACAGAAGACGGACCTTCACCCCTCAGCACCCCAAATAATTATGGGATCAAAAATCTCTAAAGATAAATAATTTAGACAGCGTAGCTAGTACAGGCTA
>NW_007111190.1:0-1112 GCF_000164805.1 Carlito syrichta
TGCTGCCGTCCAACACTGGCCCACCCGCTGGACCTACTACACCGCAGTCCCTTGTTCTGTCCCTCCCGGTCAATGCAGCCCACACCCTTCCCTCCGCAAAGCAAGTGCATGTCACAGGGTCACTGGTTCATTGTGTCCACGCTGGAACCCCCAGAACCCCCTGGAATCCCCCACATCATCATCAGAACTATCAATGAGAGGCAAACATGCAAGACAAGGTGAAGAATGATCGCACCTGGGCGGAAGCTGACCTTCTGGTAGGTATGCCCTCCATCTTCTATCCCTGCTAACCCTGGGCTTTGCTGCGCTCCCTGTGCCAGCCTGCAGGGCCAGAGATGACCGTTTCCTGCCTGAGCCACCACCAACTTGGCCAGTTTCTTGCTCTTTGTCATTCTGAGAGAATGGGCTAGCCCCAGGCGCGCGCGCGTGTGTGTGTGTGTGTACGTGTGTGCATGCACGCATGTGCATGAAGGGGCCAGGGACTCTCTCTCTGGGAGCCCGTGCCAGGGATCCCAAGGGATACTTCTCTCAGGCCTGCGCTCGTGGGACTCAGCTGTGTTTCTCCACAGGTGAAGCTCTCAACTCCTCTTTGCTCCCTTCTCTGTCACTCAGGAGACATTTGTGTAGCACTTACTGCTCCCCCCTGGCCTTTCCACCCCCGGAATTTCATCAGTAACTGTTCACAGTCTGTTCAGCGTTTGTTTTATACATGCATGCATGATGTGTCCGACACGGATTTGGGAGGGGCGGATGCATGTGGGTTTAGGTGGCTTAGTGCCTGTGTGTTGTGTCCTGTGCATCATGGGTGCACACTAGTACATGCATGATTTTGTGTGGATGCCGTGCTTGTGTGTGTAGTCATTGTGTTTGGCTCAATGTTGGTGTGTACATTCCTTCCACGTGTGTGCAATTGTGTGAGCCTGTGTATCGGGTGTGTGTGTGTGTGTGTGTGTGTGTGTGTGTGTGTTCAAGGAAGTTGGATCAGTGTCATTTGTTTTGTAGCTGGAGGATTAGAAGAGTGTACAATTAAGTGTGTTTCACTGCTGGCTTCGTAGGCATTGCTACTTGGCTGCTTTTCCTTTTCTTGAACCTTCTGGAGCTAATGTTTTAAT
>NW_007111191.1:0-537 GCF_000164805.1 Carlito syrichta
CGATTCTTCTGCTGATATTAGGGTTTTTGTGGTCTTGCTTTTCCAGCTTCTTTAGGTGGCTTGTTAGGTTGTTAATTTCTGTTCCTTCCATTTTCCTCATGTGTGTTTGTAGGGATATAAATTCCCCTCTTATTACAACTTTTAAGGCATCCCAGAGATTTTGGTAAGATGTTTCTTCATTTTCATTTGTTTCCAGGTATCTTTTGATCTCTGTTTTGATGTCATCATTGACCCAGGAGTTATTTAGCACCATATTGTCTAGTGTCCATGCCTTTGTGGGTTTTGGGGGGACTTTGTTTGTGTCAATGTTTATTTTTATCCCACTGTGGTCCAAGAAGGTGCATGGTAGAATTTCAGTCCTTTTAACTTTGCTTATACTTGATTTGTGTCCAATTATGTGGTCGATCTTAGAATATGTTCCATGTGGTGATGAGTAGAATGTGTATTCTGTGGTCTTTGGATGGAGTGTTCTGTAGGTATCAATTAAGTCCATTTGGTCCAGAGTCTCATTGAGGTTCTGGATCTCCATGCTGATTT
>NW_007111192.1:0-1220 GCF_000164805.1 Carlito syrichta
GAAGGTGACTCCTTCTTCACCAGCAAAATCAAATGAATGAATCTAAGCAGTCAGTAAGATGACAGATATAGAAACTCATATCCTACTAAGCTGACTTATGGAGTCATTAAAATGGTTTACAAACCACAGATTACTAGATTCAGATGAATTTTATTTTTTAGTATTAAGAAATTTAACACAAAATCAATTCACATATAATGAAGCATTATTAAAAGCTTATCATTTAAGACAGATAAACTAAATGAAGTACTTATGCTTATTTACAAGCCATGTATAGGATAATGAAAGGAATGTCAGGATAGCTAACTATTTTCACCAAGATCAAGGTTTTGAACAAAAGAAAGAAACAGTAATTGTGGTCATAAAGTCAATACTGAGAGTAATAGTGGTCTGCATTCTAACTCCTATCACAGACTTTAAAGATTAGGAAAAGGCTTCTCTTAAAAAAAAATTCCATGAGAGATACAGCTTTCAAACATATTCCATATTTAGGATTTATGATTTGTGACATTCAATCAGGCTATATTAATGCATAAAGTAATTTACTAGAAATATACCAACAGTTTTGTAAGATACAGCAGTTCTTTCAAACAGGAGTCACAGGCCACATCTAGTAAATTATTGATTTAATATACCACAACGTTCTTCTGTGACCTGCAAAAAGTCATCACTTTTGAATGTTCCTAACTTGCTTTCTGTGAATAATTTATACATTGCACAGTAGTCTTCATTATAGAGTATATTTGATAATAAATTATACATTACACAAATGAAGAAGCAGATGTGAAATTTAAAGTAGTTTAAGACTATGTTGTGTGTATTATAATGTCTTTAAGATTCAAGTAGTAATTCTTCTACACAAATGTTTTGAGATTCTTCTAATTCATTCAGTGGTAAGGTATTTCTAGTTCTTCCTCTTCAGTCCTTCTCCATCCCACACACACAACCCTGCTCAAACCACAGGAAGAAAATCTTTTCATTGGATGACTAGGCTGTAATCTCAGAGTCTGATTTCTCTAGAAATATCACATCTGTTTGCTGCATCACTGTATGCTTAATTTGGGGGGTAAAACAAGAATATATGTAGTATAGTTGGATCACAGTCACATTTTTCTTATACATATCAAATCATAAAAATTCAGGCCACAGTATTTTTAAAAAGTTAACAAATAGGAAAAGAAATAACAAGAAAAAGAAATAAGAAATTAGTCTGTGTGGAA
>NW_007111193.1:0-689 GCF_000164805.1 Carlito syrichta
CATACTGGAACAAAAGCTAATCAATCAGTTTACCAGGAAATAACAGCTAAAAATCTTAAGAAGAAAAACAGTTTAAAAAGAAAAAGAGATATAAAATAATTCTGCTGTGCATTTTTCATAGGATATAATAAGATTTTATTTTAGACTGTCACTTCCTAATATTGAAAATTCTGTTGTCTTATAATACACTGGTTACTATTCATATGCACACACTTGATGTTATATCCTTGTCTCAGAGGCGACCTTCTGAATAGGCCTTCATAGGCCTCAGCTGTGTGGTTACAGATGTTGGCTCCCAACAATATATCTTTCCCTCAACTGCATCGATGAGAAACTGAAGCTTAAGCACATGACAATGTATTCAAGATATATTACTAAGTCTGTTTTAAGAACACCACTTGTCTATTGACACTAATCTCATGTTGTTGATATTTTTTCACTCTGCCTACTGAAAATAAATATTCATGTCTAAGAAATGAACACATATCTAATGAAAATACCTGTCTAAGAATGAAAGCAATTATACTAAGGTGATTCATTTGAGAGCACTGTCAAATGACTCAAGAAATAAACATGCTTGATTACCAAACAAAGCAGAGACAGTTCATAATCATAAAGAGCACATATGCCAATTCTTTAAAAATACTTGCTTTAATTTATTAGTCTAAGAATAAACTCTGCATCGGTTT
>NW_007111194.1:0-3599 GCF_000164805.1 Carlito syrichta
CCATAAATCCTTGATACTGAAGGCTTGCTCAGTCGTCAAGGTCCCGCCCATTATGATGTCACAGTTCTGAGGCTGATGTCATGAATGGCAAGCTGACATGCGTGGTTTCCTGACTTTGCTCACATCTTTTAATTGAAAATTTAGCCGTTTAGGCCAACGAGTGAAACAGGGACAAAGCCAATAAGTTAACATCATTCGTCTCAGACCTGGAAATGACAATAGTGAATTCATATGAAATTTAAAACAATCATGAAGAGCCGAAAGAATCCTTATCAAAAGGTACAAAGCAGGAACTATCACTTTCCGCATTTGAAACTTTAGGATAAGTTTACAATAATCCAAACAGCCTGCTATTGGTACTAGAAAAGGTCCATAGGCTGATGGGTCAGGACAGAGAGCGAAATCCTCAAATTCTCACCCAACTCATCTTTGAAGGAACCTCTGGGACCCAATGGGGAATGGAGAACCTATTCAGTACATGTTGCTGGGAAAAGTCTGACTACATGAACAAGATTCAAACAGGACCCCTCACTATCACCATTCACATTAACTCTCAATGGATCAAAGACCTAAACGTAAAACACCAAATTGTAATCATCACAGAAACACAGGAGACTCCTTTATGAAAACTGGAACCGGCAGCTACTCTCTTCAGATCCCTCAATACCCATAATTTAAAAAGAATGTTAGACACTTGGGATCGTACCAAACAAATTAACTTCTCCAAAATACAAGACACCATCAAAATACCAAGCACACAGCCCCCGAATGGGACAGACTATTCTCCAGCTATGTATCTGACAACGTGATAACATCTGTGAGCTACAAGAAAATCAAACAGTCAGAAAAAGAGACAAACAATCCCGTTAAAAAGTGGCAAAAATACATGATTGGACACTTCAAATAGAAGAGATGTGGGAAGCCAGGAGACACATGAAATCGTGCTCAGCCTCACTCATCATCAGAGAAATGCAAAGGAAAACCACATTGAACTACCACTTAACCCCTGTAAGAACGGCCTTCATTAATAACACAAACAATATCAGATGCTGGAAAAGATTTGGGGGAAAAAAATGCTTCTGCACTGCATGTGGACTGAAAAGTAGAGCAACATCTTTGGAAATCAGTGTGGCGGTTTCTAAAGGGACAAGACATTGACCTACCATGTGACCCTGTAATTCGCCTGTAGGGAATAAACCTGGAGGAACTCAGATCTTTTACAGAAAGATATCTGCACAAGCATGCTTATTGCAGCTCTAATCATATTTGAAAAAAACCTGATACCAACCATGTCGCACTACAAAGCTGGAATGGATAAAATGAATGTGGAATGTTATGCATCCCTGACAAGGGACAGGTATAAGGATTTTGCAGAAAGCTTGATGGATATGAATTAGGTCATTCTCCGTGAATTATCACGGAAACAGAGAATAGAGTTCCAAATGTTCTCCCTCATGAGCTGCACTTGATCGATTAGAGTGCTAGAAGAAGTGATTGGAAGTATTAGAAAACTGTTTTGGGGTAGGGGTGGGATTGGCTGTGGAGTTATATTGTTAAGGGAGGGAGGGGCAGACCTCACCATCCCGGGAACATGCATAATCAATGTTTGAATATCTAACTCTGAATTGTACCCCATATTGTGCAACAATTAAAATAAAATAAATACATAAATAAAAGCTGTAAAACGTGCAACTGACTCCATTTGCTTTCTCCTAGTTTTTATTTTTTTTAACTTTTTTCATCTAAAGATAGTTGCAGTCCAGGGTTGGGGATAGAAATGTTCCTTTTGAAGGGATTCATTTCTAAGAAGGGTGCACGACTCCCATTGTAACTTCCTTTCCTATTAAGACGTGAGAATCCATTGTACATTTGGTTTCAACTTGACACTACTACATTTCTTACATAAATGCTGAATGTTTTATTCTGCACAAATTGAAACGTGTTGAGATTCCAGACGTGTATCATCCTAAGTCAACTTCACATGGAGGATCAGAGTACCTATGTGGCTATTCAGAAGACAGAAGGCATAATAAATCTTAACGATGTCAGAAGAAAAACTGTAGAATAATTTAAGATATCTTTTCCTTTCTTAAAACTTTTGTACATATTCTTGTGACACGCTGTATTTTCTGCTGGTGAATGTTAATTTAAACTTATAGATATGCAAGCCCTACTCCAAAGGTTCCCCTGCCTATTGGAAGGAAATATAAAATGATATTTCCCTTGTATTTTAAACCAATTTCTATTTTTCAAAGTGTATTTCCACTGAATCCCCGAGGATTTTCTCTACCTAAGACATAATGGTGTACTCTGCAACAATGTCTCAGATTAATGTGATACTTTTTACCGACAAGCCTTGAAAATCATGCACACACACAAAAAGAGACCACTGGAGCCCTATGTTTAGAAACCAAAATAACATGGAGATTTCGAAAGAAGAATATGGGATCCTCATTCATATAAAAATTTAGATAATCGAAAATTCTAGAAAACTGACTTTGATGTTACTGAAGCGATGTTCAAATCCTGAGAGACAAATGGCTCAACGGCTGGAAAATAATAGGAAAAACATGCAGAAGTGTTTAAACTAGAGAAAGTGATGACATATGATTAGGTTGTGCTATGACCAAACTCCAACAAGTCTCTGTGACCATAGTAATGAAA
The DNA here is from genome assembly GCF_000164805.1 of Carlito syrichta. Taxonomy (NCBI): domain Eukaryota; kingdom Metazoa; phylum Chordata; class Mammalia; order Primates; family Tarsiidae; genus Carlito; species Carlito syrichta. The sequence continues at coordinate 2,665 of NW_007111194.1, forward strand.
GACTACATCGTGGGGAACCCCTCAGGGACCTCCCACTGTGGGAGCTTTTCTGTCCTCTCAATAACTTCTGCGTGAAAACAAAAAGACTACATTGCCCACTGGATCCTAGGACGGCCACTTACCCGTGCAGACGTTTTCGGATAGGTGTGAACACCTTGCTTCCTTCAATTCTTGGGAATGAAAATCCACCATATCTTCCGCTCTTGTCAGAGCACTGTACATAAATCCTTGATACTGAAGGCTTGCTCAGTCGTCCAGGTCCCGCCCATTATGATGTCACAGTTCTGAGGCTGATGTCCTGAATGGCAAGCTGACATGCTGGATTTCCTGACTTTGCTCACATCTTTTAATTGAAAAATTAGCCGTTTAGGCCAACGAGTGAAACAGGGACAAAACCAATAAGTTAACATCATTCTTCTCGGACCTGGAAATTACAATAGTGAATTCATATGAAATTTAAAACAATCATGAAGAGCCGAAAGAATCCTTATCAAAAGATACACAGCAGGAACTCTCACTTTCCGCATTTGAAACTTTAGTATAAGTTTACAATAATCAAAACAGCCTGGTATTGCTACTGGAAAAGGTCCATAGGCTGATGGGTCAGGACAGAGAGTGAAATCCTCAAATTCTCACCGAACTCATCTTTGAAGGAACCTCCAGGACCACTGGGGAATGGAGAACCTATTCAGTACATGTTGCTGGGAAAAGTCTGACTACATGAACAAGATTCAAACAGGACCCCTCATTATCACCATACACATTAACTCTCAATGGATCAAAGAGCTAAACGTAAAACAACAAATTATAATCATCACAGAAACACAGGAGACTCCTTTATGAAAACTGGAACCGGCAGCTACTCTCTTCAGCTCCCTCATACCCATAACTTAAAACAATGTTAGACACTTGGGATCGTACCAAACGAATTACTT
>NW_007111195.1:0-1113 GCF_000164805.1 Carlito syrichta
CGCTAATATTTTACTTAGACGAACCAAAGCATTTTAAAAATACTTTTTATCTACTTATTTGGGGCTGAACTATGTGAATCCAATCAGGTCCCTCAAATAGGAATCAAGCTAAGACACCTAGGACTGTCTCTGCCACAGAGGTCACAGGAATTTACATATTTGTCATAGACTAAAAGCAGTGATGTACAAAAACACTTATGGGCACACAGAAAACGTGTGCATAATAAACACACCCTGGCAGATAGCCAGAAAAACAATATGGATGCCAAAAGAGCAAGAAATGTCCATATGCTTCTCCTTTCCATAAAAGGATTATGTGCATGTGTACAGAGAACAAAAAACATGGACATTAGTATTTAATAATAAACAAGTATAACTATTTACATAACCTCATTTCAACCTTTCAACAACTCTATGTGGTCAAGAAAAGTGAGAAACTGAGGCTGGGAGAGGGTGAGTGAGTCACCATCATCACACAGGTACACACTGCTGGTTGGTATTTGCACTGGCTCTCCTGATTAATCTTACCTATGCTGCAAAACAGTTTAAACTTTTCAAAAGAGCCTTGTTCAGACACAAGGTAAATTCTGCACTTAGTGCCATTATTGTACCAGAGAAACTAGTGGAATCATTCAGCTTGTTTATGTCATGTCCAATCGAGATTTTTAAACTTTTACACAATGCTTAGCAGTTTAGTGCCTTTCTAGAGAAGTAGGAGGCCAGGCATTGAGGAATATATGGGTCTCTTTCATTAGAGTCACAGTAGGCAAAGTTTGAATTTATATGTTTTGTGAGTCTTTTAAAAATACTTTCTAGGAAGATGTGTGAATTGGAGGAAGGATGTAAATAACGAAGCATTTACAATCCTTTTCTAACTTAGGTCAGATATAACTGCCAGAAACTTGTTTGCCTTGTTAATTTGTTCAGTTATTCAACTTTCAGAGTTCAAGGTACATTTACTAATAGAGTTCAATAAGCAATTTAAAAAAAAAATCACGTTTCCCTAATAATTGATGATAGCATGGAACAGCTATTCCTTCTGTGTTTTGCTAGGAATGCCTCTTTCTAGTTGATTCTTAGAAACTTATAGGAGTGCAGGGTGTGAGCTGTCCT
>NW_007111196.1:0-735 GCF_000164805.1 Carlito syrichta
CTTAAAAGATGTAAGCATGTCATGGAAACAAGCAGGTCTGTTGGGAGCCAACATCTATAGCTACATGGCTGAGGCCTGTAAAGGCCCATCTGGAAGATCACCTCTGACATAGGATATCAGTTATACCTATAATATTGGTGTGTGATTAGTGACCAGTGTGCATACATGGCAGTAAACTTATAAGTAAATCTCTATACACCTGATGGAAAGTTGCACAGCAGAATTATTTTATATGACCTTGTCCCTTCTAAGTTTTACTTCTTTCTAGATATTTTTAAACTTCTATTTCCTGGTAGACTGGTTAATCAGCTCTTGTTCCCAAAAGCAGTTTCCCCTAGGGCTAAGATTAGAAACTAAATTACCATAATAGTTTTATCACCCTGCCTCTAGCCAGGCAGAAAGTTTTTTTTTGTTGTTTTATTAATTACCAAAACTCTGTTTGCTTCAGCCCATGGCCACCGACATGGCAACCATACATTTCCTTGTTCAAGAATATAATATGAATGATTTATTGAACATTATGGAAAACACTTTGAACAATCTGTATTGAAATTGTGCACCTGTGATTTTAATGTAAGTTTTGTGAAGTACGTCATGCATCATGGAATTGTAATTGTTTGCTTGGAACTTGCAAGTCTCGTGATGGTCTTGTGATGCATAGTTTGTAAAGCATGATATGCATGGAATTTGTATGCCCCCAGCAAGTGATTATCCACTGTTGGAGGGTATAGAAAA
>NW_007111197.1:0-728 GCF_000164805.1 Carlito syrichta
CCTGAGTGACAGAGTGAGACTCCAACTCACAAAAAACAATCCCACTTGTAAGTCACAAAATGTGGCATTTGATTTTCTGCTCTGGAAACACAGGATTTGGACAGATGCCTGTAACCTGTATCTCTAGCAAGAGAGAGCTGAGTGCTGTCTTCAGAGAATCCCGTCCTGCCCTTTCCACGCTATGCACTTCCCCCGACCCCAGAATGACCAGAGCAGCTAACGTGCCTCACGCTGTGCAGAGTCACTCATGAGTAACCAGAAAGCAGGAAAAGGCCCTTTGGAAGACCTCTCCAGTCAGCTCAGCTGATGAATATGAAAGCCTTGAAACACTGGGGGTGAAAACTCGGGTCCCTTGGTTGAATAAGAAAGGAAAGTTACTCTGGTGTGTCTTCAGTTCTACCCTTGACGAGTCACGATGCATGACATTTTCCACCAAACCGTATCTGCTGTTCACCCTGCCTACTTAATAAATACCTGCCCTGTCCCAGAATGTAATACGATAGCTGTAACTCTAGGGAAGGTTTGCCTGGGCTCCCTGCTTCAAAATTACTTCTTAGACTCCCAAAGGAATGCCACCATCTTGTTTACATTCCATTTCGGTCCTTGAAACAACACCACAAAGGGGCATCAATCCGCTTGTCATTCCTACTTGGTCCTGAGAGCAACACCACAAAAGGGCGTCAGCACGCCAGTCATTCCTACTCGGTTCTATTCCAACAGAATCTGCA
>NW_007111198.1:0-1145 GCF_000164805.1 Carlito syrichta
CTGGAGGTCACACATGGGCTTAGCAATATGGATTTCCCTTCACCAAGACTAGCCTGGGTATGGTCACCACTGAACATCCAGGCTTCCAGCAGCAGAGACCCACACTGGTCACAATCCAGCATCACTTCCTAGGGTGATAAGCCAGCCACTTACTGGCAAGTTGCTCACATTAGACAACTTTCACCATGAAAGGAAGAGTGTTTTGTCTCTGTACCCTGGATATGGATTTGCCCTCCTTGCATGCAATGTTTTTGTCTCAACTACCATCCATGGACTTACAGAAATCCTTATCCACAGTATTCAACACAGCATTACTTCTGACCAAGGAACTCACGTCAGAACCAAAGAGGTGCAGGGATGGGCTCAAGCTCCCAAAGTGCACTGGTTTTACCATGTGCCACATCATCCTGAAGCAGCTGGCTTGATAAAATGGTGAAGTAACTTTTGGAAGGCTGTTACAGCACCAGCAGGGTGATGATACCTTACAGGCCTGGGGCAAGGTTCTCCAGAAAGCTTTATCTTCTTGGAATCAGTGTTCATCACGTTATTCTTTCTACAATAGTCCAGGACTCAAGAGGTGGAAATGAGAGTGACACCACTCATCATTACCCCTCGCACCCCACTAGCAAAATGCTTGCTTCTTTTCTGCCTAATTTTATATCTCTTCTGGTATAGAGGTATTAATTCTAAATGGACTGGTCCCATTAAACCAGAGGTTAAGACTACCATGTGGCCATTTGGGGTTTCTTCTGCCTCTGAGTGAAGAGTTCAAAAAGGGAGTTATGGTATCGGCTGGAGTGATTGATCCAGGCAAGGGAACCTGGGCTACTACACAGAAAGCAAGAAAGACTACATCTTCCAGGCTCAGTGGCTCAGCCTGTAATCCCGTGCCTTGGGAGGTTGAGGTGAGTGGATTGCCTGAGCCCGTGGGTTCGAGACCCACCTGGGCAACCTGGGGAGACCTCATCTCTACAATAAATAAAAAAATTAGCTGGGTGTGGTAGCGCATGCCTGTAGTTCCAGCTACTTGTAAGGCTGAGGCAGAAGGATCACCAGAGCCCAGCAGGTCGAGGCTGCGGTGGTCGGGAGGCCAGGAGCGGCTACTGTACTCCAGTCTGGGTGACAGAGTGAGACTCCAGCTCGAA
>NW_007111199.1:0-1075 GCF_000164805.1 Carlito syrichta
CGACATCAAAAGAAAGACTAAAGAATGTTAACAGTGGAGGAAGTTATCAGAATTTGAGCAAAATGCAATGTAGCCACTGGGCTGGTTATGTCTTTTTATGGCACTTTTTTACCAAGTTGATGGGTGGGAGACAGACTGGTCAGTTAGCTTCGTCTTGAGCAACAGCGCCATTGTGAGGAAATACTTTCATGAAGTGTAAGTCAGAAACATCTATGCAAGTCCTAGCTGAGGAATCAAGGGTTGAACAGAACTGGCAGAAGCCAGAGCCAGATGCAGAGATTTGGAGAAATTCTGTTGAATGAGGGACCAAGACTGAGCCAGCAGTTTCCAAGAGGTCTCAGCACAGGCAGGAGGGGGCCAGGGTTTCATTTTCCTCAGAGTTTGAGTAGTTCTAGAGCATACCATTTGCAGTCAAGAGCAGGCCTTGAGGCATTTATCATATAAAACAGTGTGTTTGGGGTTGTAGGCTTCTTGTTTCTTTTTTTGAGTTAGATTCTCACTCTTTTCATCCAGGCTACAGTACAGTGAGGTGCTCATGGCCATCACAGCCTCCAACTGGTGAACTCAGGCTATCCTTCTGCCTCAGCCTTCCAAATAGCTGAAAGGTACTGTAGATGCACGCCACCATGTCAGGCTCACAGGTTAACTGACAAATTAACCAATCCAAGTTGCGCCTGAAAATGATAAGACCCATGACTAGTTATCACCCAGAGAACTGGTCATATACTCGACCCTCTATCCTCTTCCTGATGCCTTTACTCTTGGATTGACTTCCTTCCCTCCCAGCCAAGTTCTAGTAGTCTCAATTCAGTTTTTCATCTAAGAATGCAAAGAGTTTTGGCTAAAGCCAAGTGACTCTAACGATGCTTCTAAAGAATCAGGAAAACAGTCTTCTCTATCCTCCTACAGCATACTCATAACTGAGACCTGAGTTCTGGCAGGTTTTTCTTCCACAACCACTGTATGCTAGAGTTCAGCATCTTAACTTTAGCAGCAAAGGCATAATGGGCAATCTACTCTTTATTGCTGTCCCTGTCCTCTCTTCTAATCCCCTGAATTGGTGCAGACTTGATTT
>NW_007111200.1:0-642 GCF_000164805.1 Carlito syrichta
CTGCCTGTCCCTCTGCATTCTCCTAGTCACCCTCAGTCTTGTCTGGAGATGCCTTCCCTCCCGTGATCCCCAGTCTACCGGGTGCTTCCTTTGCTCTCCTCAGCTCCTTGTATCAGGATATACACTGTACTTATAGAAATGGAACCCCAGCTGGGTTCGGTGGCTCAGCCTGTAATCCCGTGCCTTTGGGAGGCTGAGGTGGGTGGATTGCCTGAGCCCGTGGGTTCGAGACCCACCTGGGCAGGTGAGACCTCATCTCTACAATAAATCCAAAAAAATTCGTCGGGTGTGGTAGCATGCACCTGTAGTTCCAGCTACTTGGAAGGCTGAGGCGGAAGGATCACCGAAGCCCAACAGGTCAAGGCTGCGGTGGCCGGGAGCGGCCACTACAGTCCAGTCTGGGCGACAGAGTGAGACTCCAACTCAAAAGAGAAAGAAAGAAATGGAACCCCATCCCCTGTGGGTGTTTGAGCCATAATCCACAGCCCATTCATTCCACAATCCCTTCCTATTGTAGCTCTCTTCTATAAGAGCAGTTTGGGGCTCCTAAAATCAGAACAGAAATTTATTTTTTCAGTTAATCACACAAATGAGCAAGGAGTAAGAAGAATTGGATAAGGAAATATGGCCCCTGCTCCTGAA
>NW_007111201.1:0-633 GCF_000164805.1 Carlito syrichta
AAACCACTAAGGAAACAATTCAATTACCGTAGCAGCCAAAACCACAAAATAGTACAAAAACAAAGTTAAGCGGACAATAGAACAGTACACTAAACAGTACACACTCATGCTGATAGACATTGCAGAGGACATAAGCCAATGGAAAGGAAATGCTCGGTTCAATAAATAAAAACCATGACGTGGGAAGATGCCACTACTACACAACGCATTAAAAACACAAAGAAATCTCGACCAAAACCCAAATGTCTAGTCTTTCAGAAGAATTGCATGAGACCGGCAATAGCCCAAACTCTCTTTAAAATGGGCAAAGTGTAGGGTTTCACACTTTCTGCTTTCACCAAAGTCCAGTAAACCAAACACAGAGGCAATGGTATAAAACCCTAACGATTGATCCATGGAACAGAACGAACACTGAGGAATCAGTGGACACATTTATGGCCACATACATTCCATGGGAATAGGGCAGTCCTTCCACACACACTTCTCAGAAAACGGGATACTCTCATGCATAATCCAGCAGTTGCACTTCCAGCAAAAGCCACAACACAGGTTGGACAATACAAGAAAAGAAGAGTCTGTGAACTCACGGTTAAGGGTCCATGTCCAAGAGCGGCCTGACTCACGTTCCCTCGA
>NW_007111202.1:0-762 GCF_000164805.1 Carlito syrichta
TATATAAGATTGTTAGATTTATCTTTAGAAATTTAAGTAAGAGAAAATAGAGAAAAGAATTACTATTCAACATGGACCTTTCTTTGTCGTGGGGGTCTTGGAAGGGTCTCTACATTTTTAGGTATACTCCTTAAACAATAAGAACACCAAATGCACAAACAGAAAGATTAAGAAATATACATAGCTGAGGCGGAAGGATCACCAGAGCCCAATAGGTCGAGGCTGCAGTGGCCAGCAGCGGCCATTCCACTCCAGTCTGGGTGACAGAGTGAGACTCCAACTCAAAAAAAAAAAAACTACATAGAATCATGTATTAATAAGATTTAGATAACAATTGAAGAGAACAAAAACATTATAGAAATACAGTCTGAAGGTGAGTTCTATCGTCTGGCTCTCCTCTGCTGCCACCATGGACTTCACCACTTGTTCCACCACCTACTCCTCCAACTACCGGTCCCTGGGCTCCATCCCGCCACCCAGCCTCTGGCCCCCCCGGCAGCTCGGCCATTGGCTATGCAGGCGCTGGTGGCTCGGGCTCCCGGATCTCTGTGTCCCACTCCACCAGTTTCCAGGGCAGCTGGGGGTCCGGGGACCTGACCACGGGGATGGCTGGGAGTCTGGGGTGGGACCCAGAGTGAGAAGGAGATCATGAAAGAGCTGAATGACTGCTTGGCCTCCTACCTGGAGAGGGTTAGGAGTCTGGAGCCCGAGAACTGGAGGCTGGAGAGCAAACTCCGGGAACACCTGGAGAAGAAGGGACCC
>NW_007111202.1:2474-3354 GCF_000164805.1 Carlito syrichta
CACTTTCACATGTACCACCTCCCCACTGTCAACCTGTCTCATCACAGTGTAGATCACAATAGAAGTTTGTTCACTCACAGTTATGGAGACTGCACGTTTGAAATCAAAGTGTTGTCAGGGCTATGCTTTCTCTAAAGGATCTAGATCAAAAAACCCTCCCTTGCATCCTCTCTACTTCTGGTGGGTTCTGGCAATCCTTGACCTTCTTTGGTTTGTTGCATCATTCTGGTGTTCTACATATTTACATGACCTTCTGTTCTGCTTACATTGCTCTGTGTCCTTTCCTTGTCTTACAAAAACACTAGATATTGGACCTAGGACCCATACTAATCCATCTTGATCTCACCTTGATCCTTTCCTCAATTATGTCTGCAAATGCCTTTTTCTTAAATTAGGTCACATCCTGAGATTCTGGTCATACATGAATTTTGGGGAAGCACTTTTCAACCAACTTCAGATCCTAAATATTTCATTTCATCTTTAGCAAGACTATTTGAACTACAAATCTTCCATTTCTTTGACATTCTCATTAATATCTTTATTTATAGTCTCTTCTTGCAACTTAGCTATTCATCTGTCATAAATAGCATATAACATCCTCTATGTTACCATAATTATGTAAGTCCATTCTACATTATGATTTTTTTGTGTTAAACACAGGCACATTTATGCTGATTCTGATTAAAGGACATTACTGCTCAAAGTGTTACAGACAAAAGTATACTGGAAAGCAAGCAAAAAACAAACAATAAATAAAAAGGATAAATTAAATAACATTTATAACATTTTTACTTATTTAATGATTTTTGTGACCTGTGTAAATTAATAGACTCTATTTTTTCTTTTGTTTTTTCTGGAGATGTTAATCATTAACTACAAA
>NW_007111203.1:0-360 GCF_000164805.1 Carlito syrichta
AACCTAACTAGAGCAAATATTTAACTTTGCCTTTGGTATGTTGAAGCCACAAGTCCAGGCAAACCTCTCAGGCATGTCCCATAATAAAACTGACTTAAAAATATATTTTTTCTTCACAGAGGGGGCGCAGGTTGGGGTTTGCATCATTTGAGACCCCAGGGACCTGGAGGCAGCTTGGACTCAGGTGTTTGTTCCCGGAACTGGAAACATCTCCGCCCTTTCCTGATTTCTGCAAACTTGAGATCTTGGTCAAATCCCTTTCTGGAATGTTGGCAAACCCAGAACGCAGAGACCTCCACAGCGACTCAGAGACACACAGCGTGTATTGGGTGAGATTATAAGTGAGTAAGTAGGGTCTTC
>NW_007111204.1:0-1229 GCF_000164805.1 Carlito syrichta
CCCATGCTGCCCATTAAAAGAGGACTGGATTTAAAAAATGTGGTACATATACACGATGGAATACTACACAGCCATAAAAAAGAACAAAATCATGAATTTCGCAGCAACCTGGATGGAACTAGAGTTAATAATACTAAGTGACCTTTTACAGAAACAAAGATCCGAATATCACATGTTCTCACTCATATAATGGACCTTGAACATCCAATGCAATACTATAAGAAAATGACTGATGGTACTGGGAAACTATGGGGGGGGATGGGATTAACAGTAGCAAATATCTGTCTGGGGATGGGAAAACACCTCTTATCAACAGGGTGCCTGAATGAAACGTAATTGTACACCTAACCCTTAACTGTACCCCACAAAACCATAATAAAAATTACTGATTAATAAAAAAAAAGAAAGAAAAGAAAGGCAATGTTCTGGGAAAATGCATAATTCAGGTAAAGACTAACTTTGCTGACTTTGTCTTTTCAGAAACACAGACTTCCCAAGCATGACCACCATTGTATACTCAGTGCATAGTGATCAGGACTCCCCTCCTCCCTCAGAGTTTTCTGACCAGACTTCTTGGTGCTCTAAAGGCCTGGCAGATTGGCAATCACCCTTATAAAGGGAATTTGCAAGTCCTAAGACTTTTATGCATTACAAAAGTTATGCAGATCACAGGACTTATGACAACTTAGAAGGGGAAGCTAATGGAGATTCAATTTTCCTGTATATTAGGTTCCCTCTGTGGGAATATCAAGAACCTCCCAAAGCTGCCCACTGGGAATGCATAAGAAATAAAGGGAGGCCAGGCTCAGTGGCTCAATCTGTAATCTCGCACTTTGTGAGGCAGAGGTGAGTGGATTGCCTGAGTCTGAGACTTCAATACCCACCTGGGCAACTTGGCGAGACCTCGGCTCTACAATAAATCAGAAATTAGCTGGGTACGGTAGTGAGCACCTGTAGTTCCAGCTACTTGGAAGGCTGAGGTGGAAGGATTGCCTGTGCCCAGCAGTTCGAGGCTGCGGTGGCTGGGAGCATGCCACTGCACTCCAGTCTGGGCAACAGAGTGAGACTCCAACTCAAAAAAAAAAAAGAAAGAAAGGGAAAATGCATCCTTCATTAACTCTAAGGAATGTTATTCAGGAATTTACAGGAGCAATGGAACCTCATCAAGACCTTCTCTAGGGGCTATGAGAATATGGGCAAACATCAGCAGGTCTCTGTCACAGGATCTC
>NW_007111205.1:0-1316 GCF_000164805.1 Carlito syrichta
CCTCGTTGGCAATGAACCCGCAGAGCCATTGTATTCCGTGTGAGACGCCCGTGTCAAAAGAGAAAACTTTTCAGCATTCTCCGCTGAATGAAGCATGCTTGGCTACCCATGGCTGTGGAGATCTGGATCCAGTCAGTGCAGCAGCTGAAGTTGGACTCTGGTCACCAAATGCTCCCCGCCTAGTATAGTGCATATACAGGAGAGCTCTGAGAATCAGGGAGGAGAGCACGCACAAAGCCAGTGTATACAGACTGCCAATGAAGTGCAGTGCAGCGCAGGCTTCAATAGCGTGTCCCCAGGAAGACCCAGCTTCACCCCCAGTGTAACAGAGGCTCTCCGTGCTTACTCGGCAATGAAAACGGCACAGCCTTGGTAGTCCTTATTAGGTTTAAACGCCATAGGGAAAAACAACTTAGAATTCTCCCCATCCACACATAATGCTCTCCTGCTCGTGACTGTGGAGCACTTGTGTCACTCATTGCGGCACTATGCCTTGCAGATTTCTCTCCGTGAAACACGGAGGTTTCACGCTCGTACGCAAAGGCCCTCTATGGAAAGGAACACAAATCAAGGGGAAAGAGTGAGAATGAGGTATTACAGCAGGCGGCAATGAAGAATAATAGTCACAGCAAAGAGGTGACACTGCAGCACACCTTGGGCACAGACTTAAGCCAGGAAGCTGCCCGTACACCCCAGGCCTAAGAAAGGCCACTCCCACCAGCAATCCACAGTCTCATTGCTTTCCCTGACAGGAGAAGGTGTCAAGAAAGAGCAATTCAGAATTCCCCCGGGTCACACATAATGCCTTCCCACAAGTAACTGTGAATGTCTCAGATCCCTCATTGTGGCACAGGGGAGATGAGCATTCCCGCATGGGAGAGGTTGACAAGCCGCACGCCAAAGCAGTCACCCTGTAGAGCGTAAGATACACGAAAGGGAACAAGTGGGAAGGAGGAATGACAGCACGCACACTCAGTGCCAGAACCTCACAGTGCAGCACACTTCTCACACAGCACTTTCCAAGGGAGACGGACATTCAAAACAAGCACCACCAAGGCAGTCAGCTCTTTTCCGTCAATGCGTTTGGCAGAGCAATTGTGTATCCTCCCACACAAAAATTTGAAAGGGAGAAACATTTCAGATGCACCCAGGGAATTCACCAAGTAATGCCTTCTTGCTCCACTGTGGGGTTCCCATCGCCCCCTGGGTGGAAGCGTAGAGCTGCACATGGGCAAAGCGTGTCCCATGAGAGAACTCTTAGTTCAAACAGAGGCGCTCTGCACAGCCGAAGTCCAAATGAGAAGAAAACCGCGAGA
>NW_007111206.1:0-732 GCF_000164805.1 Carlito syrichta
ATTTTAGGATGGGCCTGGTAGAGTAGGTGATAGTTAGGAGAAGGGAAACTGGAGGCATACTCCTGCCCCCACCCTACACAAAGAAGCACAAAACAAAATTAATATAACAAATATATATATACAGTGATAGAATGTACATCAGTGGTCTGGGTGTATCCCTGAATGTTTTTGTTACCTTGGTACTAAAGAGACTGAAAACAAAATTGAATGATTTAAATTTCTTCTGTTGCATTTATTTTACCAAATGAGTCAAAGTAAAAAATCAGTCAATAATAGATGCTACATTTGAAGAAGACATATATAGAGCACTCCAAGTGATCTTAAAAGCACCCTTTATTCTGTGCACTGTTTTCATGGCCTGGAAGATTTGTGCATCCACATTCTCATCGATATTGGTGAAGTCATCAGGAACAGGTTATTTTGGGTGAGTTCTATTGCTTGGAATCTGGGAAGCACTTTTTTAGGTGTTAACTCATTACGTTTTTGGGGATTGCCAATATTTTTTTCACTGTTTTTTGGTTTCTGTGAAGACAGACTCTACTCTTTTCACTTTTTGTTTTGTTATTTTTTATTAGATAAAGTTGCTTCTGTTGGAGTAGGAGTTTTTGTTGTTTTTATACCTGACCTTCCTCCTCTGGTCCACTTTTGGGAGAGACATGATGGCAGGAAGAGTGTTGAACTGGGAATAACCATATGGCACTGCTTCACTAATGCAATGTGGAAAGGACAGAG
>NW_007111207.1:0-758 GCF_000164805.1 Carlito syrichta
GTCTCCACCTGGTTCCCCAATGCACGCTTGCGCCTCACGAAGGAGAACAAGTTGACATGGGATGTGAGCAGCAAGGACCAGGAGGACTGTGCCCTTTTTAGCAGTGACACGAATGGCGACCCAGAGAAGGCCGAGAATGACAATGAGATTGATTTGGAGAGCATCAACATCCACACGATGGCGACCAGAGCAACGAAGACAATGAGGACAAGACCGAGCTGTGCGAACATTGCAGACTCAGGACTCAGCCTCGCAGCTGGCGACAGCTGAGGAGCTCAAGCCCCAAGACTAGCCCCTGGACTCTGCCAAGGAGGGCCTGGAGCCCGGCAGCATGCGCCTGCTGAGCCCCAACTTTGTGGCGGGCGGCCTGCAGGGAGTGTCCCACAGCAAGCCCAAGATCTGGTCTCTGATGGAGACCACCAGGAGCCCCTCAGGCACACCCAAGACCTCACCGCCTCCGCCCACTGGCCCTACAGACCCGCACCAGCCCTCTGTGGGTGCTGCACCAGCAACCCGCCTTCCTGCCCAGCCGCGAACTGTACACCTGCCACATTGGCTTGTCCTCCAACTTATATCAATATTTTTTATTATGAACAATAATTTTTCTGGATTTATTGTAGAGACAAGGTCTCACCAAGGTGCCTATGCTGGTCTTGAACCCCTGGGCTCAGGCAATCCTCTTCGCCCTCGGCCTCCCAAAGTGCTGGAAATATAGGCTTGAGCCACCGTGCCCTGTCTAGCCAGTTGTTTTTATGTCA
>NW_007111208.1:0-770 GCF_000164805.1 Carlito syrichta
AGCTGGAACTATACAAGCTCATGCCACCATCCCTGGCTAATTTTTTTTTTTTTTTGAGTTGGAGTCTCACTCTGTCACCCAGACTATAGTGCTGTGGCCACTCCCGGCCACCGCAGGCTCGACCTGTTGGGCTCCGGCGATCCTTCCGCCTCAGCCTTCCAAGTAGCTGGAACTAGAGGCACGCGCTACCATGCCCAGCTAGTTTTTGATTTATTGTAGAGATGAGGTCTTGCCAAGTTGCCCATACAGGTATTGAAGCCGTGGGCTCAGGCAATCCACTCACCTCCACCTCCCAAAGTCGTGGGATTACAGGCTGAGCCACTGAGCCTGGCTAATTTTTTTTTTAATTTATTGTAGAGATGAGGTCTCGCCAAGTTGCCCAGGCTTCTCTCGAACCATGGGCTCACACAATCCTCTCACCCCGGCCCCCCAAAGTGATGGCATTATAGGTGTAAGCCACCGTGCCCAGCTCAGGAAATCTTTTAATGCACCTCCAGTCTCTGCCCTGGCCCCTTGGAAACGTCCTGCCTGCCTGGATCAAGCCAGTATACATCTCACATGTATTGATTTATGGTTTCTTGTAACGTGTGTCCTCCTAAATTGTATACAGCCAAGCTATCATTTAACTATGGTGGGCACGCTCTCAGATCAACCTATAGACAGATGCCATGGGCCCAGGTCACTCACATTTGGCTCAGATAAACCATCTTAAATATTGGACAGTATTTGGCATCTTTCATCAACAGTCTGTTTAATCCACAGCACCTTTC
>NW_007111209.1:0-796 GCF_000164805.1 Carlito syrichta
TTCACAGAGTAGTTTTAATAATATTCAGCATACCAATTTTGTATTCATGAATAATACTAGTGGTGTTTTATTTGAAAACTCATTTCCAAATCCCAGGTCATGTAGATTTTTTCTATGTTCAAGAGGTCGTATCATTTTACATTATTTATTTAATTTATAAATTTCATGTTCAGTTAATTTTTGTAGAACGTCAAAATCTGTGTCTAAGTTCACTTTTTACATGTGGAGGTCCAATTTTTCAAGCACCATTTGTTTACAAGCCAGTTTCTAAACTCTCTATTCTGTTTTGTTGATTAATGCATTCTTTCACCGGTACATTTTTCTGACTAAAAATAACTCCTAAAATCAGGTATTGGGACTCATTCTGCTTTTTTTCTTCTTTGATATTGTGTGTGCCTTTTCATATGTTGTGGAATACAAGTATTGACTACACAAGTAGGCTGAATACAAGTGAAGTTTGAGTCTCCAACTGGTCCTCACTCCCCCTGGTATGGGATCAGGCACCCTTTGTGCTCTTTTTTTTTGACTTGAAGTCTCACTCTGTCCCCCAGACTGGAGTGCAGTGGCCGCTCCTGGCCACCGCAGCCTCAACCTGCTGGTCTCCGGCGATCCTTCTGCCTCAGCCTTCTGAGTAGCCAAAATTACAGGCATGTGCTACCATGCCTGGCTGATTTTTTGATTTATTGTAGAGATGAGGTCTTGCTGCCCAGGCAGGTCTCGAACCCGCAGGCTCAGACAATTCACTCACCTCAGCCTCCCAAAGGCGCGGGATTACAGGCTGAGCAACCGAGTCCGG
>NW_007111210.1:0-803 GCF_000164805.1 Carlito syrichta
AGCTAGTCGGCCGACTTGTCAGCCAACTAGTTAAATCACCTAGCTAACTCGTTAACCAACTAATTAACTCGTTTAATAACTAGTTAAAACAGTTACCTAACTCATTAACCAACTCGTTAATTCAGCTAGCTAGCTCATTAGCCAACTAGTTAAGTCAGTTAGCTAAGTGAGCTAGCTAACTAGCTAGCTAGCTAAGTAAGCTAGCTGTCACCTAGCTCACTGGCTATCTAATTATTTAAGTCAGCTACTTAAGCCTGCAACCTAAATAGTTGGCTAATTAATTAAGTCACCTGGTTATTCAGCTAGTTAAATAGTTAGCTAACTATTTAATTCATGTAGTTAATTCAGCTAGCTAACTGGTTAAGTCAGCCAATTAAGTCAGCTAGCTAAGTAGTTAAGTCAGCTAGCTAAGTCATCTAGATAAGTCAGCTTCTAATTTAGTCAGCTGGTTAAGACAGTTAGCTAGCTAGTTAGCTAAAGGTTTAAATCAGCAGGCTGCCTCAGGTCATTACCTAGTTAACTAATGAGTTAAGTCAGCTGGTTGAGTCAGCTAGCTAGCTACTTAGCAAACGGGTTGTGTCAGCTGGTTGAGTAGGCTAGCTAGCTAGCTAGCTAACAAGTTAAGTCAGCTGGATGGTCAGCTAGGTAGCTAGATAGCTAGATTCTTAGCTAACGTGTTGTCAGCTGGATGAGTCTGTTAGCCATCTCATTAGCTATGAGATAAGTCAGATGATTAAGTCACCTAGTTAACACGTTAGATAGCGATAAGCTAACTAGTTATCAGCTGGTTACTTCAGCTAGCT
>NW_007111211.1:0-931 GCF_000164805.1 Carlito syrichta
GAGTGGCCACTGCACTCCAGTCCTCCAGTTTGGGCTACAGAGTGAGACTCCAACTCAAAAAAAAAAAAAAAAAAAAGAACATGATTTTGATGAGCTTCAAATGTCAACGCAAATGAATCAGATACATTTTTTGAAGTATTTTTCTTGTTTAGTAGCCAAACGCATTTGATAAGTGAGTCAGAAAAATTTCACAATAAATCAAAGGGCTAACAAATAAGTTAGCATACGTCTAGTGACTATTATTAATCGGCATGGCCTCCACACCACAACAGCTAAACCACTGGCTGATACACCACTGGAGAAATACCAATGCTAAGAAAGAAAGAACAGTCTTGAGCTTCAGAGACAGTTCTGAAGAGTTTGTCTTGGCAAGGATGTCAGCGATGTGTTTACAAAATTTTAGTATTATAAAAAAGTGGTGTCAACTGAGAAGAGCTAAATCCTTAGGGCTTTATCACCCCTGTGAAAAAAGTTGGTGAAGAAAGACAGAGCACAAAGAGAAATGAATAAAGTCAAGAAGTGGAGCAAACAATATTGACAACGAAATGAAATATTTGGAAAATCTTCAGATATGCTCACTAGTTTACTCTCTCCTCGATTTTGTGCATAATCAGAGCTCAAATACCAAAGAAGCTGAGAGAAACTACTTCTTCAAAATCAAAAGTGATGCCTTTCTCAAAGTTACTCCAAAATACGCTGCATACACACACCCTTGTCAGTCAACCTTACATTTCCAGCTTGTTTTCCACTGATTCTTCTGAACACCGGGCCCGCCAGGCCACTCGCTATGCTGTGAATGTGATCCATGCTTTTCCACCTCTGACTTCCTTTCCCACCTGGCAGTCATTTTCTCCCTCCCTCAAGATCCATCTCGTACAACCCCTCCTCCCTGGTCCTCCCACCTAGCTGAGTTTCCTCTTTTTTTTGATGA
>NW_007111212.1:0-1156 GCF_000164805.1 Carlito syrichta
CTAGCCTGGGTGACAGAGTGAGACCCAAACACACATACATACACACAGAATAAGTGAAATTCTGACACATGCTCCAACATGGATGAACCTTGAGTCATATGTGAAATCAAAGAAGCCAGGCTCGGTGGCTCAGCCTGTAATCCCACATCTTGGGAGACTGAGGTGAGTGGATTGCCTGAGCCCATGGGTTCAAGACTTACCTGGGCAACTTGGTGAGACCTCATCTCTACAATAACTCAAAAAAATTAGCCGGGTGTGGTAGTGCACACCTGTAGTTCCAGTTACTTGGAAGGTTGAGGCAGAAGGGTCACCAGATCCCCAGCAGGTCAAGGCTGCAGTGGCCGGGAGCGGCCACTGCACTCCAGTCTGGGCGACAGAGTGAGACTCCAACTAAAAAAAAAAAAGAAGAAGAAAAAAAGAAATCAAAGAAGCCAAGCAAAAAGGATAAATATAGTCACTTATATGAGGTATTTAAAGGATCAAATTCATAGGGAACAATCAAAGTAGAGTGATGGCTACAAGAGATGCAGGGAAAAGAACAGGAAGTTCATGTTTAACAAGTATAGACTGACTTCCAGTGGGGAA
Organism: Carlito syrichta; assembly: GCF_000164805.1. Lineage (NCBI taxonomy): Eukaryota > Metazoa > Chordata > Mammalia > Primates > Tarsiidae > Carlito > Carlito syrichta. Next base: position 586 of record NW_007111212.1, read on the forward strand.
AGATGAAGAAAGTTCTGGAGATGGATGGGGCAGAGGTTACACAACAATGTAGATGTAGTTAGATACAGAACATTAAATTTAAAAATGGTCTAGTTAGCAAATATCACACATATGTAGTTACAAGGAAAAAAGATACGAGATGCTGACATGTCACAGTATGGATAGACCTTGAAAACAGCGTGCTCAGCGAAAGAAGTCAGACACAAAAGGCCACATACTGTGAAAATCCACTTATGTGGAACAGCAGAATAGGCAAATCCACAGAGAAAGAATGTAGATTAGTGGTTGCCAAGAATGGGGGGGATGGGGAGCACTGAGTTTCCTCTGGAGGTCAGGAAAATGTTCTGGAACTAGATAGATGGCTGCACAACACTGCCAGTATACTGAATTTCACTGAATTATATACCTCTTACAAGTGGTGAAAATGGCCACGCCTTTGGGAGGCTGAGGTGAGTGAATTGCCTGAGCCTGCAGGTTCGAGACCCGCCTGGGCAACTTTGGCGAGACCTCATCTCTGCAATAAATCAAAATGAGCCTGGCGTGGTATCTCACTCCTGCAGTTCCAGCTACT
>NW_007111213.1:0-752 GCF_000164805.1 Carlito syrichta
CCAAACAAGTGGAAAAATATCCCATGCTCATGGATTGGATGAATCAACATTGTGAAGATGTCCATCTTACCTAAGGCAATCTACAAATTCAATGCAATACCCATCAAATTACCAGCAACATTCTTCTCAGACCTAGAAAAAACAATACAAGAATTAATATAGAAACACAAACGTCCAAGAATAGCCAGAACAATCCTCAGCAAAAAAAACCCAAAGCAGGTGGTATCACATTACCAGACTTCAAACTTTACTATAAAGCTACAATCATCAAAACAGCTTGGTATTGGTACAGGAACAGGCATATAGATCAATGGAACAGAATTGAGATTCCAGAAGCAAAACCTCAATTTCTCAACCAACTCATCTTCAACAAAGCCTTCACCACCTACCACTGGGGAGAGGAGAATCTATTCAGTAAATGGTGCTGGGAAAACTGACTGACCACATGCAGAAGATTGAAACAGGACCCCTATCTCTCCCCATGCACAAAGGTTAACTCCAAATGGATCAGAGACCTAAATGTAAAACCTCAAACCCTAAGAACCTTAGAAAATGAAGGAAATACCCTCATGGAAATCGGAACTGGCATTCAATTCCTGAACAAAATCCAAAACCCACAGGACTTAAGAGAGAAGATAGACAAGTGGGACCTTATTAAACTGACAAGCTTCTGCAAAGTCAAAGAAACCATCAGAGAGCAGGAGACAGCCTACAGACTGGGAAAAAGTATTTGCCAACACCAGGTCTGTCAA
>NW_007111214.1:0-445 GCF_000164805.1 Carlito syrichta
ACTTCATCTCTCCAATAAATCAAAATGAGCCAGGCATGGTAGTGCGCACCTGTAGTTCCAGCTACTTGGAAGGCTGAGGCTGAAGGATCGCCAGAGCCCAGCAGGTCGAGGCTGCGGTGGCCAGGAGCGGCCACTACACTCCAGTCTGGGTGACAGAGTGAGACTCCAACTCAAAAAAAAAAAAAAAAAAGAAACAACCACCTCATAGAAGGACAGAGGTATTTAGAGAAATTTAGGCGGAAGGACACAGGGTGTGTTTGTGTGTGATGATAGACAGGGTTTCTGTTTCAGTCTTCTGTGTGTGGTCTGCCAGTTTTCCCAGCACCATTTACTAAATAGGTTCTTCTCTCCCCGGTGGTTGTTGGGGAGACTTTGTCAAAGATGACTTGATTGAGAAATTCAGGTTTTGCTTCCAAGATGTCTAACCTGTTTCAGTGTTTAATAA
>NW_007111215.1:0-691 GCF_000164805.1 Carlito syrichta
GCCCACCTCCTGGTCATGATTCCAGAGTGGCACTGCCAACAGCAAGTTTGGTGACACTGGTCAGCACACATCCTCATGGCCCAGACCCAAGTCACAGTCACCACAGCTTCTGGGGCCCTGGAAACATACCCTGATCAACTGAGACACTATATTTAAAATTGGATTTCATCATACCTACACTTAAGTTTAATAATCACACATGGTGAGTGGCTGTAACATTGCATGACACATTTTCAGAACATTGAATAAGAAGTTGAAGCAAATGCAAAAAAGAAAAAAAAATGTTCTGAACACTTGAATATCTAAACCTGAATTGTATCCCACATCTTTAAAATAAAAAAAATAGAAAAGAAAAATTGCATTTTCTCTGTAGTTAAAGAAACACTAGCTGGGCTCAGTGTCTCAGCCTGTAATCCCGTGCCTTTGGGAGACTGAGATGAGTGGATTGCCTTAGCCCGCGGGTTCGAGACCCGCCTGGGCAGGGAGACCTCATCTCTACAATAAATCAAAAAAATCAGCCGGGCGTGGTAGCGCATGCCTGTAATTCCGGCTACTTGGAAGGCTGAGGCGGAAAGATCGCCGGAGCCCATCAGGTCAAGGCTGCGGTGGCCAGGAGCGGCCACTGCACTCCAGTCTGGGCGACAGAGTGAGACTCCCACTCAAAAATAAATAAATAAATAAATAAACCATT
>NW_007111216.1:0-835 GCF_000164805.1 Carlito syrichta
TCCATGTTTCCATTCCTAATGTTTAATGCAGAATCAGGTATTTGGTACTTTTGAATGACAGAAATAAATAAATCATGTGATCTCTTTTTTTGGAATAATTGGTGAGCTAGTGATTCAGTCCAAATATATTTCCTCTCAGAGTTTTATATTATAATTACCTATCAATTGCATGCATGCTCATTGTATGCTATAACAATGGAAAAGTTCAAGAAAATTGCGTTGATACTGTGGCCGGTACTCTCAAATTTAATGATTTACCACCCAAAGTTCCAAGTTCCTACAATATCTAGGGATTTACATTCATAAGATAAATCTTTAACAAGGATATATAGTTGTTAGTTTAGAATAGGGTGGATATGGGCAGATGACACAGAGTTTTATAAAGTCCGTGGCATTTATTCTGATTTGGGAAGCCATTGATGGATTTTGAGTAAATGCATGATATAATCTGAATTATGCTTTAAAGATTGCTCCACTGTGTTCAGAAGATACTGTTTAGGGAATGGGGGAAGGAGATAAACTAGTTAGAAGAGAGGCTAAGAGGTAAGACATGGCTTGTGCCCTGGATTAGGGTATGCCAAGAGATAAAATATATCAAGGCAATGTGATTAAGTGAGATAATAAATCTTAAGGTAAAAATACATAATCTGTCACTATTTGTGTCTTATTACCATTACATAATATTCAGTCAGATTATGAATAAGAATGATGTATAACTTCTGCTGTAATCCAGTATATCTATGGATAACTAAACAACCCAGAATTTCAACAGATACTTTTTGAAGTATGAAAAATAAAAAATGAAAGAAATTATTTTTTAAACACATTTTTAAAA
>NW_007111217.1:0-469 GCF_000164805.1 Carlito syrichta
GATCGCCTGAGTCAGCAGGTTGAGGTTTTGGTGGCCGTGAGCCTGCCGCTGCCCTCCAACTTGGGCAATGGAGTGAGACTCTGATTAAAAAAAAGTATTAAAACTGCATTTTTATTTTTTAATTTAGAGAAATTAGAACTACAGAAAAATGCCAAGAATAGTATCATAAGCATCAGCACATCCAGTGACCCAGAATTGATGATTGTTAACATGTTATTGTTTTTTAGTACTAAGAGTAAAACATTCCCAACAAGGTGCACCGTGTCCCCATTTGCATTCTCTCTCCTCAGAGGCAGATGCTGTCATAACTCAGCATGGACCCCTCTTGTCTCTCATTTCCTTTTCATGTGCATCAGTCAGCACTGGGTGGTATTGTGTCGATGCATTGAAAAGGATATGTGTGTCTGTTACCATGCTGGGCATGCCATTCCTAACTTGGTATCATAATTTTGAGAGTTGTCTGCTGATT
>NW_007111218.1:0-804 GCF_000164805.1 Carlito syrichta
TTCTTTGCCCATTTTCAGTATTTCACAATTTTTTCCTGAGAGTATTATTTTAAAAAATTGAAACAAAATTTACATTCTACGCCAAAGCATACATTAAGAAAACAAAGTACAAGAGTAGGGAAGCTATGTGCCTCAAAACTCTTCTGTCTAAGGGTCACAGTGCCTACTCGGTGCCTAAGGGGCCCTTGCCACAATTAACAGACTGGAGTAAAAAAATCTAGAGTACTTAAGCTCAGATTAAAAGGATAAATTACTCAAGTAAAAGTACTGATTTGGAAAAAAAAGGGTTTAAAGAAAGTATCATTTAATGAATCCTATGGTACACAAGACCAACAATAGGACATTTCCATCACAAAGGGTGAATTTCTGGGAATTTAACTTTAATCTTGACCACTCAAAAACTTTATTTCTTCTCAAAACTGGCATCCAGCATTATCTTCTTAGTAAAACCTAGCCTGTTAATGTCAAGAGAGACATCACTCTTTCTTCCTTTGTGATTTACACTGTCTCTACAGACAATTGTCACAGCACAATCCACACTCAATCCTCTCATTTACCTATTTCACCCCCTTGAAGGCAGGCACAATGTCTAATCCATCTTCGTTTTCCCACACATTTATCATACAGCTGCTATTAAAAGCCTGGTGCAGAGGCTCAACCTATAATCCCAGCATTTTGGGATGCTGAGGTGAGAGGATTGCCTGAGCCTGGGGGTTCAAAACCAACCTGAACAACTTGGGGAGACCCTATCTCTACAATAAATCATAAAATTATCAGGGTATGGTGGTGTGCATCTGTAGTTTA
>NW_007111219.1:0-930 GCF_000164805.1 Carlito syrichta
CTCTGTTTGTTTATTATTGGTGTAAACAAATGCGATTGTCTTTTGCACATTTATTTTATATCCTGAGACTTTGGGAAAGGACTTTATCAGTGTAAGGAGGTTTTTGACAGATTCTCTTGGGCATTCAAGGTACACAATTATGTCATCTGCAAAGAGAGATAATTTGACTTCCTCTTTTCCTATTTGGATACTCCTGATTGCCTTCTTTTCTCTGATTGCTCTAGCCAGGGCTTCCAATACTATATTGAACAGGAGGGGTGAGAGTGGGCATCCTTGTCTTGTTCCAGTTTTCGGGGAAATGGTTCAAATTTTTGTCCATCTAGGAGTATGCTGGCTGTGGGTTTCTCATAGATGGCTTTTACTATTTTGAGGTATGTTCCCCATATGCCTAGATGTTTGAGGGTTTTTATCAAGAAGGAGTGTTGGATTTTATCAAAAACCTTTTCTGCATCTAATGATATAATCATGTGGTTTTTGTTTTGACATCTGTTGATGTATTTAAGTACATTTATGGTTTTACAAATGTTGAACCAGGCTTGCATCCCAGCGATGAAGCCTACTTGGTCATGATGGGTGATTTTTGAGATGTGTTGCTGAATCTGGTTTGCTAGGATATTGTTGAGAATTTTAGCATCTATGTTCATCAAAGATATTGGCTTGTAGTCCTCTTTCTTTGTTGGGTCTTTACTTAGCTTGGGTATCAATGTGATGTTAACTTTGTAAAATGATTTGGGGAGAGTTCCATCTTCTCAATCACCTGGAATATCTTTAGTAGGATTGGTATCAGCTCCTCTTTAATGTCTTGTAGAATTTTTCTGGAAAGTCATCTGGTCCAGGGGTTTTTTTTGGAGGTAGTTTTCTTATTACATAGTCAATTTCCTTGATTGTTATTGCTCTATTTAGGGTCTCAATTTCTTCTTGTTTCACCTA
>NW_007111220.1:0-849 GCF_000164805.1 Carlito syrichta
AAGCTTTGACAGAAACAACTTGCCATTTTCTCCCTTGATTACACAATGTGGTGGCTTCTACTACCATGCTACTGTAACAAATTCTGCCATGAAGAACTCTGTACATGATTTTTTTTTTGCATTTTAAAATATTCCTTAGAATTTTTTTCTAAAACTGGGATTGCTGGATGAGATGGAAAATGCATTTTATGGTTCTTTATTTATTTGTTAAGTTTCCAAAAGGGTCTGATTCATTTAAAAGCACCACAGCAGTATTCTGAGGAGAGGAGATGAAGGTTCCAGTTTTGAATACACCCTCATTAATAAGGAATTGCATTTTGATTCTGGATTTTATCTTAGTAGATAAAAATTGCACATTTTTACAAATTCCATCATAATTTCATTTCAGTCTGTCTTGCTAATTCGCACTTTCTGTCATTTGCTTTTTAACATGGGTTCTTTCTTTCTTCTCAATAATTTCTTTTTTACTCCATTATTTATGCTTTTGCTGCTCTCCTGACTATAATGTTTTGTTTATGACTCTGTTATACTATGCATTATACTATGTCTTACAGAACAGTTATTTGGAAAACCGTGTCCTTTAATAGATCATCAGGGTTTTTTGGAAGGGATGTCGATTTTTATCTGTGATTTTCCTGTGCAGTGTCTTATATGCTGTGGGGCTTAATGAATAAAACACTTTATCATGCTACCTCATCTAATTTGCACAACAATAAGTTGACAGTAGGTGTTATTATCTACGTTTGGATAAAAATAAAATGAAACGAAGTCTCAGATCATACAAGTAAAGAGTAATTGAAGCTGGGCTCTGTGGCTCAGCCTGTAATCCCGTGCCTTTGGGAGGCTGAA
>NW_007111221.1:0-1364 GCF_000164805.1 Carlito syrichta
TCCTGATGTTATGAGGCAAAAACATGCTTTTTGTTTGTTTGTGCTTGACTCCTATGACTTTATCACAGGAATATAACAACAATTATGTACATAGTCATTAATCAATTTACATTCCAGATTATTCCTATATCAAGAGTAGATAGATACATTGAGATAATTTTAAGCATGCAATGAAGCAAAAGTGGTTCCTAAATAGAATAGCTTGGGAAATTATTATAGGGAACCAAATAAATTGTAGCTCAATAAAGATTTCATTAGTGTACAAATCACCATACACTACATATCCCTCCCATTCAAGTCAACTACATTTCCTCTTACAAAATGCTTTAGCCAGATCACTGTTGTTGCTCATCCTGGTAAAATAGAAGTTTTTTTGTTTAATTGTAAAATGTAATTATTGTTTTCATTAGAATATTGTAAATAATTTGAGAGACAAATTTACAATCCCAGGAAAGTTAACTATAGAAGTGGTTTTTAAAAAAATGTATACAATAGTAATGTGTCATTTAAAATTGTTTTTAAACGTATACATAATTAGCCGGGCTCAGTGGCTCAGTCTGTAATCCCATGCTTTGGGAGGCTGAGGTGAGTGGACTGCCTGAGCCCGTGGGTTCGAGACCCGCCTGAGCAACTTGGCGAGACCTCATCTCTACATAATCAAAAATCAGCCGGGCATGGGTAGCGTGTGCCTGTAATTCCAGCTACTTGGAGGGCTGAGAAGGATCGCTGAAAGGATCGCTGGAGCCCAGCAGGTGGAGGCTGCAGTGCCCAGAAGCGGCCACTGCACTGCAGACTGGGCGACCGAGTGAGACTTCAACTAAAAAAAAAAAGTATACATAATATTGAAAAATAACTTTGTTACTTACAAATACAGACAAAGAGAGTTCACCATTAATTTAGCCATGTTTTATACAATAGGAATCAAAATGTTTAGCTAATTCTGTCTATAAGAGTGTCAGAATCCTAAGTAAAATTTCCCTTAATACTAAACATTCCTCCAAGGGGAGTATATTTTGTAGTATTAGGGCATGAATGAAAATTATTTGACAAAGTGAAATACTTACAAATATGACTTGTCAATTTTCATATTCATACATGTTTTAAACTATGTACATATATATGTGTGTATACGTATATGTATAATACCAATTGAGGCTTTAATTAGACATTTTTCTTTGGTTAAGGGGTTACTCCAAATTGTCTGAAATGTTTTAGACTAACTCTTTAAGGAATAGTCCCTATAGTGAACAACTGCCCATCACATGGCAGCCCCAATGGTAATCTTTCTGTACTCCCATGTTATTCTGTGCTCTCCACAACTGGTCTTAATCAGTGTTCTTATTGAACCCAAAATAGATTTAGGG
>NW_007111222.1:0-711 GCF_000164805.1 Carlito syrichta
TTTCAAGCAAGGCAAAATCTGCGCAGTAAGTCATGCAAGGATGCTACAGCTGCAGGGGGTGGTGTGTGTAGGTTCAGGAAGAAGAAAAAAGAACAAATGACACATCAGAAACTAAGGTGGCAACAGTAAAACAATGCATGCTCCCACCCAGCTCATGGAGTTGTTTACAAGAAGCACACACCTCAATAGTTGTCAGTGTTTGTGACAACTTCTTATCAGTAATCATCTCTAGATATCTAACTGTTACTGAGCAGGGCAAAACGAAATCAACATTTTCCAAATGAAATATATCTCCTTTCCAAGGGGGCAGCTAAGTTTTACTCACCAGCTTTGTTTTCACTGGCTGAAAGATCGACATCTAAGTCTCTAAATGGCATCTCATTTCAGGTGTGCAAAATCAGCATTGCAAAGTTATCACAAACACTGATTTGTACAGCCCACTGTGCAGGCATCAGTAAATGTTTGCAAATATGTGAATGAACGTATAGGCTAAACAAACAACTCCAGCTTGTACTTATATTTTGTTTCAACCTGGGGCACTAATGAGCTTAGTCAATGATGAGGATAAAATAATCAGCATCAGGAAGTGGGGTGTGGATCTTTTTACTTCTTCACAATTTCTAACATCCTCTTACTCGTCCACCAGACACTGCGCTGTTGCCATAATGATCACATCCCACCCCCACTTATAAGAGTTTCCTTACTCCCCAA
>NW_007111223.1:0-1138 GCF_000164805.1 Carlito syrichta
CCTGATCAGACTGCTCCCAGAAAAACTGCCTCCGAGTAGTTTCTTCTCACTGTCCAGATTCTCTGGTGCGGGTCCTAACCCACCTTTGGTCAGTGCTGGCCACCAACAGTCTCAGGTATTACTGGCAAAAGAAAACAATGGATCAGAGAAAAGAAGAAAAAAACTAAATAAATCGAAATATAGAATAAAAGCATCATTTCAAGGGTACTGTTGAGAGAACAACAATAGATTTAGGTTAAGAGCATGCTATTGAGAGACCCAGGAAACCAAGACACTTATTTGCTGTAAAAGTAGCATTTAGTTCACTGTATTTCATATATCCCCACCTCATGTTTACTATATATTTTGTGTATTCCTACCTCATGTATTTTATGAAATTTTAGTACTTTAAATCCTACCTCAGACCCCGTAGAATTAGGCATATGTCGAGTTTTAAGCAGTGTTTGTATTTAGAACTCTTGGGTTAAGCATTGTCAGTCCCAAGCTAACAGACTAACTTGTACTTTTACAACGGGGTGTAAATGATAAAGCGATAAGCCCCTTTCAGACATTCCTACAAGGTGGCAGCAGACTCAGAGGCGCCAGCTGCTCTCTATCACCGGTTTATCCCAGTGATAATTTAAACACAGTGGCTATGTAAACCTGCAGGGAACAAAGACTTTTATAAAAGTAACCGCCTTGCTATAATAAAGCTTGTGATATTTTATAAATTCCCAGAATTAGTATATGATTTTCTACCCCACATTCACTGTATGGGTTTGTAGCATTCATATTTAAAATTTTGTTAAGTTTGGCTTTTGCTGTCCCATAATGACCATGTTATGTTATGTAAATGTTAAGCAAACAAGCTTTCCTAAGCATACCTTGGGATGGAAACTTAAAGGGCTAATGTAATCCTTTGCCTGCCAGCTCAGGTTACTTCATACGCAGGGACTGTATGGACCTAACTTATCTAACATTCCACTCGGCCCATTACGTGAGTTTCTGTCAATCACGGGCAGCACCCACCAATACCAAGTGTTCCCGTACCCATTAGGAGAAATTACCCAATCATGTATAATCAAGTTTGGAGTTCTTTCCCCTCCCTCTGTAATTGTGCATAAAAACTGCTTGCCATTATCAATCGGGGCTCTCATCC
>NW_007111224.1:0-1282 GCF_000164805.1 Carlito syrichta
AATACAAAAAATCAATGAAACAAAAAGCTGGTTCTTCGAAAGGGTAAACAAGATTGATGGTCCCCTAGCTAGACTGACCAAGAAAAAACGAGAAAAAAACCAAATAAGCATAATCAGAAACACAAAAGATGAAGTCACATCTGACCTTGAAGAAATACAAAAGATCATTAGAGACTACTACGTACACTTGTATGGAAACAAACTTGAAAACCAGAAGGAAATGGAAGACTTTCTGACATCACACAACCTACCTAGGTTGGAACAAGAAGAAATTGAGACCCTAAATAAACCAATAACAATCAAGGAAATCGACCACGTAATAAGAAAACTTCCTACAAAAAAAAGCCCTGGACCAGATGGCTTTAAAGCAGAATTCTACAAGACATTTAAGGAGGAGCTGATACCAATCCTACTGAAGGTATTCCAGGCGATTGAAAAAGATGGAACTCTCCCCAAATCATTTTATGAAGCCAACATCACATTGATACCCAAGCCAGGTAAAGATCCAACAAAGAAAGAGAACTACAGGCCAATATCTTTGATGAACATAGATGCTAAAATTCTCAACAAGATCCTAGCAAACCGGATTCAGCAATACATCTCAAAAATCATCCATCATGACCAAGTAGGCTTCATTCCTGGCATGCAAGGCTGGTTCAATATTTGTAAACCATAAATGTAATTAAATACATCAACAGATGTCAAAACAAAAACCACATGATCATATCACTAGATGCAGAAAAAGCTTTTGATAAAATCCAGCACCGCTTCTTGATAAAAACCCTTGAACATCTAGGTATATGGGGAACATACCTCAAAATAGTAAAAGCCATCTACAAGAAACCCACAGCCAGCATACTCTTAAATGGACAAAAATTGGAACCAATTCCCCTGAAAACTGGAACTAGACAAGGATGTCCACTCTCACCCCTCCTGTTCAACATAGTATTGGAAGTCCTGACTACAGCAATCAGAGAAGAGGAGGCAATCAGAGGTATTCAAATAGTAAAAGAGGAAGTCAAGTTCTCTCTATGCAGATGATATGATTATGTACCTTGAAAACCCAAGAGAATCTGTCAAAAGCCTCCTTACATTGATAAAGGCCTTTGGCAAAGTCTCAGGATACAAAATAAATGTACAAAAGGCAATCGCATTTCTCTACACCAATAATAAACAAACAGAAACCCAAATAAAAAACACAATTCCATTCACAATAGCCACAAAAAAAATGAAATACCTTGGCATCTTACTAACCAGAGATGTGAAAGACCTTTACAATGAG
>NW_007111225.1:0-916 GCF_000164805.1 Carlito syrichta
CACACGCTGAAAAACAGGGAGAATCAGGCGTCACGCCAAAGACCAAGCCACTATAATACTTGTTGCCCCCCCATTCAGTGACGTGCCGTTTTGAGGAATGTCTCCCATGGAAGACTGTTGTTTTCCGGAAAGCAAACAATGGCTCTCGGGCCTCGTTGGCAAATGAACCCGCAGAGCCATTGTATTCCGTGTGAGACGCCCGTGTCAAAAGAGAAAACTTTTCAGCATTCTCCGCTGAATGAAGCATGCTTGGCTACCCATGGCTGTGGAGATCTGGATCCAGTCAGTGCAGCAGCTGAAGTTGCACTCTGGTCACCAAATGCTCCCCGCCTAGTATAGTGCATATACAGGAGAGCTCTGAGAATCAGGGAGGAGAGCACGCACAAAGCCAGTGTATACAGACTGCCACTGAAGTGCAGTGCAGCGCAGGCTTCAATAGCGTGTCCCCAGGAGGACCCAGCTTCACCCCCAGTGTAACAGAGGCTCTCCGTGCTGACTCGGCAATGAAAACGGCACAGCCTTGGTAGTCCTTATTAGGTTTAAACGCCATAGGGAAAAACAACTTAGAATTCTCCCCATCCACACATAATGCTCTCCTGCTCGTGACTGTGGAGCACTTGTGTCACTCATTGCGGCACTATGCCTTGCAGATTTCTCTCCGTGAAACACGGAGGTTTCACGCTCGTACGCAAAGGCCCTCTATGGAAAGGAACACAAATCAAGGGGAAAGAGTGAGTATGAGGTGTTACAGCAGGCGGCAATGAAGAATAATAGTCACAGCAAAGAGGTGACACTGCAGCACACATTGGGCACAGACTTAAGCCAGGAAAGTGCCCGTGCACCCCAGGCCTAAGAAAGGCCACTCCCACCAGCAATCCACAGTCTCATTGCTTTCCCTGACAGGAGGTGTCAAGAA
>NW_007111226.1:0-1044 GCF_000164805.1 Carlito syrichta
CTAGTCCCTCATTGTGTCCAGCAAGTAGATTGGGTCAACAAAAGATGATTTCCATTTGTAGAATACAGAGTATTTCCAAACTTGTGTAAAAAAAAGTGAAAGGTAAAGCAGAGTATGCTTTTGTAGGTATTCTTCTGCAGTTTGATTCAATTTATAAAGTTTAAGTATTTACATCAGGTGCTTCAGGAATTCATCTCAGAACACATGTAAAGCTCATGTTGAAAACACAAAGAAAAGTATATTTATAAATATTAAAATATATTTTACATTAATTATACAATTAAAACTTAACTAAATTATTTTTGAAAACAAATCATAGAACTTTTCTTATAAAGATTTGCAAATTGTCTCTTGAGGATGCCAAAAATTTATGATATACCTTTACATTTTATAAAATATTTAGTTCTGTAATCATGATGCAGTCAGTTAAGTCTCAGGCATCCAACTCTACCCTGATTCAGTCATGGGACAAAGGGTGTGACCAGAAAAGGATGATGAAACTGCCCAAGAGATCAGTTCCTTGTTTCAAAATAGAACAAATTCAGAGTCTTGATTAAGGAAGAATAGAAGGCTGAACAAGTATCAGTAGTGAAAGCCCTTTCCACTGCCACTGAATAATGGAAACTAAAGAACAAAGAAAGAGATCTGTCACAAATCAGGAAAAATGCAGAAGAACACAGATAATTCCCCATGTACCAAAGAGACAATACTTGAAAAATCAGACCTAGGCCTAAACAATGGAAATCACCAAGGAATGGCTCCAGAATACAACAAGGATTAAGGAATGGATGAAAAGAGTGAATGAAAATAAGACAAGATGCAACACTGAAAGAACTGGTAGCAGATTTTTTGCCATAAAAATGTTATTCAGGAAATAAATAACAAGATGACAAGTATGGGAAGCAGAAGAAAGAAACTGAGAGCTTGACTACAAAAGTGTGGAATGAACCCAATCTGTAAGAAGCATAGAAAGTTCAGAAAGAAAGAATAAAGCCTCCAAGTGATATTCAATATTATCAAGAGGGAGACCTTATACCTGATTGG
>NW_007111227.1:0-474 GCF_000164805.1 Carlito syrichta
TTTCCCATCAACAAAGCATAATAACTCAACCAGCTTTTTAGCAGATTCAAAACGACAGACACACACAAATAAGAGAATGAGGGGTATGTAAAACATCCGTTTTGTCCCCTTCCAGTCATACTCCTCATGAAGATATCTCAGATACCTCTTAGCAATTGGCAGATTGGTACACCCCCAATTCAGACTAACTTTATGCGGAGCCCTCCCTCCCTCCGTCTCATATACACACAATCACACAGCACATTTTTCAACTCTCCATCCTAATCCTAGAAGCCTACGGGTTCATCTTCAGACAGTGTTTCCTTCCACTGCCTTTCAGCCCTTTCCTTCAGCTGGACATAACTACCTGGCTCCAGGAGGTGATCAAGCTCTCCTTCTGCCATCTATTCGCAGGTCTATGCAAAGGTCTTTATTCTTACCCTTTCCGTTGGGTGGTCTTTCTGGTCTTTCTGTCCTTTAGGTCAGGTGGTCATC
>NW_007111228.1:0-1008 GCF_000164805.1 Carlito syrichta
GGCTTTTTTTGTAGGAAGTTTCTATTACGTAGTCGATTTCCCTGATTGTTATGGTTTATTAGAGTCTCAATTTCTTCTGTTCCAACCGAGGTAGGTTGTGTGATGTCAGAAAGTCCTCCATTTCTTAAGGTTTTCAAGTTTGTTTCCATACAAAGTGTACGTAGTAGTCTCTAATGATCTTTTGTATTTCTTCAGGGTCAGATGTGACTTCATCTTTTGTGTTTCTGATTGTGCTTATTTGGTCTTCTTTCTCATTTTTTATTGGTCAGTCTAGCTAGGGGACCATCGATCTCGTTTATTCCTTCGAAGAACCAGCTTTTTGTTTCATTGATTTTTTCTATTATCTTTTTGTCTTCTATGTCCTGGATTTGGGCTTTTATTTTGGTGATCTGGATTCTTCTGCTGAAATTAGGGTTTTTGTGGTCTTGCTTTTCCAGCTTCTTTAGGTGGCCTGTTAGGTTGTTAATTTCTGTTCCTTCCATTTTCCTCATGTGTGTTTGTAGGGATATAAATTCCCCTCTTATTACAGCTTTTAAGGCATCCCAGAGATTTTGGTAAGATGTTTCTTCATTTTCATTTGTTTCCAGGTATCTTTTGATCTCTGTTTTGATTTCATCATTGACCCAGGAGTTTTTTAGCATCACGCTGTTTAGTGTCCATGTCTTTGTGGGTTTTGGGGGGACTTTGTTTGTGTCAATGTTTATTTTTATTCCACTGTGGTCCGAGAAGGTGCATGGTAGAATTTCAGTCCTTTTAAATTTGCTTATGCTTGAGTTGTATCCAATTATGTGGCCGATCTTAGAATATGTTCCATGTGGTGATGAGTAGAATGTGTATTCTGTGGTCTTTGGATGGAATGTTCTGTAGGTATCAATTAAGTCCATTTGGTTCAGAGTCTCATTGAGGTTCTGGATCTCCTTGCTGATTTTTTGTCCTGATGATCTGTCTAGAGTTGTGAGTGGTATATTGACGTCCCCAGTTATTATGGTGTTAGAGTCAATGTCTTTC